>NC_090298.1:57019318-57322348 GCF_039906515.1 Pseudorca crassidens
AGAATATACATGCCCTCAGAGAGGTGTGACCTTGGGTCACACTACATCCCTTCTGACCAACAGCCTTAGTGGTGGTGAACTTGAGTATCAAAGGCAGCCAGGGGTGCCTGATAGGGGAGCTTGCTTTGTACCTGACTGAGTCCCCCAGGAAAGGGAGGGTTTCGAGGCCAAGTGTGACTCTCAGGGCCTCAGATAGTTGGTCCTGCGAGCAGGCCACTTTGCTGGCACCTTTGATTCTTCCAGGCACATGCAGGCCCTTCAAATCTGGGGGCTTTTGAGTGACCTCGTCATTGAGGATCATTGGAAACACTGTCTCATCCTATGTTCTGTCAAAAATAGTTACTGTCACCCCTTGGGCAGAGAACAGAGGAGAAGGTGTGAGGGTGGGCACTGTGACTCGTTCTGAAAATGGACAGCACTGGTCAGTGAGGGTGAGGATGGCTGGCCACAGAGGGAGGGGGAGGGGCGGCACTTCTCTCTTGACAGAAGGCGTCCCTTAGCTGGACCTCAGAGCCAGGGATCACCACCGAGAGCCATCTGGCGGAAAGACCAGTAGGCCCTCCGTGGGACCACACAGCCCCACTGCTGGGATTCGGGGCAAACTGAGGCTTTCTCAGAGGGTACCCCTCCGGTTCTCCCTGTTTCCCAAGCCGGTGGCCTGCCCTACGGAGCGCTCCTCCTTTGCTTTGTGTACGTCTTGCATTTTTAAACCGCAGTTTCTCAGAACAGATGCTTCTTCCCTCGTTCCCGGTGGCCTTTCTGCACCAAAAGCAGATTGCCTGCTTCTGTCATCTTAATCAAGAGAAGGAGAGAAACGTGCTAATCATGTTATTTTCCCTTCCTTCTGCCTACAATTGGCTGTGTGAGCCAAGGGCCCTCTCTCCTTCTCAGCTCTCCTCGGTCTTAACACCCCAAGTAGGAGATCTCCCTTGGTACATCTCACCAAGCCTGCTTCCCCTTTGAACAGAGGGTTTCTTTTTAAACAGACACTGTTTTTTTCTAGATCTCTGCTTCCTCTGGCTTCCTAGGAATCAGGTTGCCATGCAGTCACTGGTAATGTCTTGATTTCGACTTCCCCTGTAGGTTAAAGACCCAAGACTGGATTGAAATCCATCAGCATCAAAATTATGCTCGTGCCTCCTTCTCCCAGGGCTGCTGCATCCCACAGCTCCAGGGGGCATCATTCACACAGGGCTGTGTATCTAGCTGATAGTCGCACAATGTGATGCACAGATGTTGTACAAAACAAACACAACACCAAGCCATAAAACAACCGTAACGAAGTGCGACAAAATTCTGGGGCTTTTTCTCATGATGATGACTTTAATACTTGTTTTGAAATATCATATGGATTCCCCTCCAATGCTCTTTGTTTAGTGCCATAAACTCATGAGTAGCCCACCCACTGAGTAATCCAGCACTGAGCAAACTCACCGGAAGGCTCTTTGCAGCCCCCTGCTTTGGCAGATGCCCCCATGTACCAGAGAATGAGAGTGGGCATATTTAACCCTGAGAAACAAAAGAGTAAGATGAGCGTTAAGATTTCCCCTCTAGAAGAGTGATGCATCTGAAAGAATCTGAAATGGAACAGGCTAGAATCAAACCCTTCCATCAGCCTTGCAGAGTTTTTAAGTGATGTCATACATAGTGGTCATGGGGATTCTCTGCCTCTTATATACATAATTTGCACCAGACCTACCTGTTGGGGGCAGTGCTGAGAAACAGTAGCCTAGCAGGTCTCTGCCCCCTTCCCAGCAAAGCAGAAAGGTAGGCTACAGCAGCGGTCCTGTGTCAGAGTGCGGGTGTGTCAGTTGGTGCCTAACCAAGGAAACAGAAACCATGCAAGTACTTAAAGCAGAGAGGATTTAATGCAGGAATTAAGTTACAGTTATCTTGGCTAGGGTCCCCAGGAGAGCCAGAGACAAGGATTCCAGCGCGAGCAGTTTCACTGGGAGGTGATCCCAGGGAATACAGGTAGAGAAGTAGTGGGATGGGCAAGGGAAGGAAACCAGTCTAAAGGGTCCATTATCAAACATAATCCCAGTGTGGGAAGAGAGCCCAATCCCAGGGAACCCTGGAAGCCAGTGTAGCCTCAGGGTTATCCCCACCCCCGTGGGAAAGGGAGCTGGGGTATTTCTGTATCAATACTCCTTCTGAGTTGAGGCTACTTCTGGGAACATCCATTCTCCAGTTTGTGCTAAACACAGGTTGAATATTCTCCAATGGTCAGACCCAGACTTGGCCAGTGAGTCTCAGGTGTTCCAGTAAGTAGCCTTGGCTTGTAAAGTTGCTACCTAGAGGATAAGTGTGGCACTCTAGTGTCTGCTGCGACAGGTGACGGAAGAGCTGAGAAGCCAAGCAAAAGCCAGTGAGGCCACCCAGAGATGAGCAACAGCAGAAAGGGTCTACCGCTTCTAGGCTGGAAAGACATCAGTGGGAAGCCAGGCTCCTGGACCCAGGGGTTGGGACCACAGGCAGTAAATGCAACGAAGAAGAGAAGGATGGTCTTGCAGGAGCAGAACAATGGAGAAGACGCAGCCACTGCCAGAGACACTGCCCAAGGCAGAAGTAGGAGGCAAATACCTCGGTTCTTCTCTTCGTCCCTCCAGTCTCTCACCAGAGACCAAACCTAGCTGGGAGCCAGCTAACAGGGGAGTTGGAAAGTGGAGTTTGCAAGCGTTGGTGACCACCCCCTCACCCTCCACCTTCTCCAGCCCCCTACCCCCACCTATGTTACAGAGCAAAGCAGAGGAGGAGCAAGGAAAAGATCTGAATGTAAACTGGCCTAGGATAGCACTGGAGGGTGTGAACCAGTTTCCCACACCGCCTCCTCTGCGCACGTGCCCCTGCAGTACTAGGATGAAGAGGAGTTCTAGATAAGGATGTATCAGTCCCCTAGCAGATACAGGGGCCACAACCTCCTTGGAACCTGTGTGATTGGCCCAACCTGTGTGATTGGGCCTCCGTCCTAAGAGGATAATAAGATGATAACCCAAGCGTTCATTAACCACATGAATCATTCAGGTTGACCCCGAATCCCTACGAGTGGGGCAAAGGACCATGGTGTGGTGTGGGATCTAGAGGAGTGCAGCTCTAATTTCCACTGTAGGGATTTGGGGGGCCTCAACAGTGCTGGGGGGGGCAGTACAAAGACTGCTGTGGTGAAGCTGCAGTGTTACCAGAAGTCCATTCACGGTTTAGCCACATTTTCTAAACTATATCCTGATAAATAAATATAATAACTGAATATTATATACTCTTCTGATAGATTCAAAATGTGTGCTAGCATACTCGACTCTGAGAAGTCCTACAACATTTCTCAAAACTTCTCTGAGTCTAGAATGCCACCCCTTCCCATTTTTCTCAATGTGGAGTGCCTTTTACAACCTCAAGGGAATAATACTCTGTCGCACAAAGTTTAAGAAACACTAAAGTACAGTAAGAAGAGTGTTGATATCTCTATGAGAGTGTATTTATAAAGTTTCTGGTAGGGTCTTTTTTTTTTTTTGCGGTAGGCGGGCCTCTCACTGCTGTGGCCTCTCCCGCTGCGGAGCACAGGCTCCAGACGCGCAGGCTCAGCGGCCATGGCTCACGGGCCCAGCCGCTCCGAGGCACGTGGGATCTTCCCGGACCGGGGCACGAACCCGTGTCCCCTGCATCGGCAGGCGGACTCTCAACCACTGCGCCACCAGGGAAGCCCTCTGGTAGGGTCTTTAACTAAAAAACGTATAATAAGCCACTAAATATCATAACGGCCACCAGTGTGCCGAAGCCAGCTTGCACTGGCTCATGTGAACCAATGTTAAATTTCCTGGAATTTTAAGAGCTGGTTGATAAAAAACAGCCATTATTAAAAATAAAATCCTATGAACTTATAATTAAATATGTTTTATTAAAAACAGAGGTAATAAATATTCAAAACTCATTACTGTGTACTTAGTTTACTATTTTCTGTGTTCTGTGGATGATTTATGTCTATTGTATCAGTATAGTGGAAATGTTATATAATGGAGAGCTACTGTGCTTCTCTCCCCAACTGCGTGTTCAGTGATGTCACATTGGTAGCTTGAAATCAGTCACAATGGGAGTACTTACACTATGGAAATCAGAAAATGCTATAACTCAGGGCTTGATTTATTATTTTATCATTTGTCTAGACTTACAAAAAAGGTAGAGAAAATAATAATGTAGATTAAACTTGAAAGCTGTCCTCCTATAGACAATGCTCTGTGAATCACACACACACACACACACACACAAAATGAGGAAATATTTTTCCAGTATTCAAAAATCCAATTCATCAAAGAAATTGCTAACATCACTGATGAATAAGTGAATTTCTGAAATGCATAGTGCCAAAACTGAAAGAGGTTTCAGTTTAATGGATGTAATCTGTACAAGGGAAAGAAATAGTCTAACAATAGATTACATATCAGAGAAATGATGATAAGTTGATTGGGAAAAGAGTTAGAAGACTCGGATGGAACTCCATGTGTTAAATCATGGTTCAATTGCAACCATAGCTTGGCTGCAGATTCAAGAGTTCAGCAAAAATCGATTAAAGCTTTCCGTGAGAATCAATTGGCTATATGGAATTTACACTAAAGAGTATTATATATTTTATTATTATTTGTAAATTGTGTGCTACACATCCTTTATATCAGTAAAACTTATAATAAATTTGAATAAACTTACATACATACATATTGGATGGTTCCTTTTTCCCTTTACCAGTACACCATTGATGAAGTGCATTCATTTAAAGGTGATTCTGCCCCACAGATATACTATATTAAGAACCTGAAGACGTCATCTGATCCAGATATCTCTACACGTAGCAAAGTATTGTCTCTCATCCAAAGAATCACACTCCAGTGTTCCTTTCAATTCAATTCGGCAAGTATTTCTTGAGCACCTATTGTGTGCTAGAGAGGTTTCAGTAAATTATAGAGTCTTAGAGTTTAAGAAACATTTGAGCTTAACTTTCTCATTTTTCAAGTTGAGATAAAACTCACATAATATAAAATTCACCATTTTAACCATTTTAAAGTGTACAATTCAGTAGGGATTTTTTTTAAGGTTATTCACAATGTTGTGCAACTCTCACTACTATCTAGTTCCAGAACATTTTTATCATCCCCCAAAGAAATCCTGTACCAATGAAGTAGTCACTCCCCATCTCTCCCTCCTCCTAGTCCTTGTCAAACACTTATCTACCTTCTCTCTCTATAGATTTGCCTGCTCTAGACATTTCATGTAAATGAAGTACTACAATACGTGACCTTTGTCTCTGGTTTCTTTCACTAGCATGTTGTCAAGGTTCACCCATGTCCTGTGTCCTTTTTTACAACTTTATTCCTTCTTGTGGCTGAATATATCTGTGGTGCAGATATACCACATTTTAAAATTCATTTTTATTCATTCATCAGTTGACGCACATTGAGTTGTTTCCATTTTTTCCGGCTATTATGAAGAATGTTGCTAAGAGTATCCATGTACAAGTTTTTGTTTGAACCTGGTTTCAGTTCTCTTAGGTATGGAATTGCTGGGGTATATGGTAACTCTGCTTAACTTTTTGAGGAACTACCGGACTATTTTCCACAGTGGCTCACCATTTTACGTTCCCACCAGCCCTGTATGAGGCAAATGCCTCCGTTTTAAAATGAGGATTCTGCGGCTCAGGAAGATTAAGTGACTTGCATAAAGTCATGAGAGAGCTAGAACTACAATCGAATCACCCGTGTATGCTTGGTGCTCCTTTTACCAATGGCCCACTCAAAGGCCAATGCGAGATGCTCTTTCTACTGTCACTTAGGGCAGGAGAGCAGTCATGGTAGAAAAAAATTTTCAGTATTGATGAAAACAAAATGGACGAGTTTTCACAAAAGCTGAGCTAACCATAAAGTTAAATTAATCAGAATCCTCGCTTTGTTGCCCTCCCCCACCCCACGCTTCACCCCCATTGACCCAACTTCTCAAAGTTCTGCTGTACAAAAGCCAACTCTCCAATAACACAAAGGCCTCAGCATAAACACTCCAAACAGTAAGATCACTGTTTACACCCACATTTCAGGTACTTTTCTGAGAGCTAACACTTGACTCTTTACCCTTCGTTTAGTCCTTGTTCTGTCATTCTTTTCCCAGGCTGTTATGAAAGCAGCTTCTCAGGTCTCAGTGCTTCCTGTTTCCCCCACTGCTGACACCTATATGCTATCTGTCCCCAGACAGCTACCCAAACAAAGACTAGTCCCATGGTTCTCCAGTTGTAAATAACATCAAGCATTTCTCAGGGATCAAACCCTTCCCAACTGAGGCTCCTCCTCCCTTTCCAGTTAATATCTGCACCCACTCACTCACTTCGTGCTCAAGACAGACCAAAAGAACTGAGATCTCTCACCACATCCAGCATCTTCATGCTTTCAAGATTTTTCCAAATCATAGTTAATCCAAAAAACAAGTGTCAGTCCAGGTATGCAAATGAACACATTTCCTGCTTTTAAAGATCAAACTCACAGCTCCCATCATAGGTGAAGTTCCCATTAAGCAAATTGTAACAATAGAATCTGATAAATAAAATAATAGATTTGCAAAGTGCAGAAGTAGAGCAAAGTGGGAAATTATTAACGCTCTCCAGGAGTAGTGCATAAAAGGCTTCACAGAGGATGTAATAAAGGCTTTGAAGGATGAAGAGGAGTTCACCAAGTAAACATGGAGGAAAAACAGTCCAGGCAAAAGGAAACAGCCATTGAAAAGACAGAGTGGCAAAAACAGAAAGACATGTGAGGGAATTCATGGGCAGTTCTGGAGAGATGGGCGAAGGAGGCAGGCTGGAGAAGAGCAGGAATTGCACATAGCAAGGTCTGTGTGTGCCCGATAAATGGCTTGTGTGCTAACAGGAGTTTACACTTTGCTTTAAGCAGAGGAGGGATAGTTGGCGTTTAGCTAGCTAACTCAGGGGTTGCTTTAGGAAGTGGATTTGAGGGGCCCCAAAGAGTGGAGGCAAGAAGACTCTTACTGCAGTCCAAGTAAGAGATGATGAAGGGCTGGCTTAAGGCAGTCGGAGATCTACCACCGCTTCCTCACCTGACAAGTCCCCGGAGGAATGAACCACTGCCTCTTCGGTTATCTGGGCTTTATACAGATCTCTACCACAGCACTGCCCCCATGGAATGAGTTCTCTGTAACACATCATCTTCCACCCACCTCCAGACCACAGCTCTGGGAAGGCAGCAGCCAGGATACCTTGTATCCCCAGCATTCAGTATCCTCTCACTTCCTACAGCTAACTTTCATTAGGGTGCAGATTTGGGTCAGTAGGCTTTGGGTGGAGGTGAGAATCTGCATATCTAGCAAGCTCCCAGTCACAGGCCAGCAAGGGCTTAGCACACAGACTTGTTGACTGAACAAGAACTGTTCCTGGAACTTAGACTTACAGAGCACACTCCTCCTCTGCTTCCTGGTCTTCAAAAAAGGGCTTCACATCACATGCCACTGGGTGCTCAGACAAGGGGAGAAACATTCTGGTGAAAATCCTCCCTGACCAAACCCCTTATCTTCAGTGGAAATGCCCTCCATTGTTGAGTCAGAATGGCGAGCAAGCCCAGATCCTTTGGATGGACACAAGTAACAGGGGAAAGAACCAATTGGTCCTCAATATATTAATGAATGTCCTTGGTAGGCAGAGGGCCCTTGAATAATTGATGAATGGGACCGTTCAGTGTTTGCTGCAGCTCTGGCTGACACTGCTCATTATGGGCGATGATTCACTCTCTTCTATGGAACAAATTGTTCCCAAAGTCTAACTCCATTTCCCTTGCCCTTTTTTTAAAAAAAATAAAAAGCATGCACCTGTGGAATTCAAATGCATGCAACTGTGTTCAGAATAGAAATGAGAGAATTAATTCATGTCCTACAGCCCATAATAGAACAACCTCAGAGGACCCTGCCAAGGGGCTTAACTTTAGGAAAGACTTTTTTCCTCAGAGAGGAGGAAAGATATAGATGTGTCAAATTTCTGCCGGCTGCAAAGATTTCGAAAGCAGGATGAACTGAAATGAGACCATCTTCCCCAAGAAGGCTTGTTATTTACTGGGTTTGGCAAGAGGACAATTGGTATTCAAACCGCATGCCTATATTTTAGATCGTGCATCTGGAAGCTAATTCAGTGTGTCTAGCTCCTATTAGCCAAATGTGTCTACATGCTTAGGGTTGCCTTGTGAATTGGGATAGAGAACAATTTAATTTTGCTCTCAAAGTCTGATGGTTTAAAAAGCACACATCAAGGTGCTATGCCTCCCCTATATCCCTTCTCTGTCCCCCAAGTTTGGAAATTTCTGTTTCATCTTTCCAACTTATGATTTTGATGAAAAGATGCCTATTTGTTTTATAAAATTAAGTAAAACCGAAAATTTCACCAGACACATTTCTGTGGTGGTTTACACGTGTGCAGATTCGGCCCTGATGAAATCCTTAGCAAGAGAAGAAGGTAATAGCCTGGGACACAAGGGTCTCTTCTTTATACAACTAGAGAGACTTCAAAACTGAGAGAATCGGGTGGTCCAGCAAAGCCTGACTGTGCTGTGGTCCAAGCATAAGCCCTGGAAAATATCATCCACCCCCTTTCTAGTCCCAAATCCTGCTCAAATTTGCAGATGTTCATATGGCTCAGCCCAGTCCCCAGAGTATAATCTGGATTGGGTTGGGCTCAAAAGCTGGACCCAGCTGTGGCTCTCTCTTGACTGCCTCCAGCAAGGCTTTGAACTGACCTGGGCTCTGGGCCACTATACAAGAGACAGATTTCCCTGCCAGATTGGAACAAACCAACCCCGAGAATCCCAGAGACCCAGAATGACCAGATCTTGGTGGAGCTGGACCTCCAGAAAAGAAAGCAGGCTTCTTCACCCCACTTTGGTTCTGACCACATTCTTAGGACCTAATGTGTCAGTGGCCCTTTGAGGGTGGGAGATCTTTGCTTTAGAATCTTTGTCCCCCTACTTTCCTATGAGATTTTCAATAGTTGGCTACATGTAGAAGCTAGAAATGTGATGGAAAGGCAGAGATCCTCAGTCTCTTCTCTCTCATTCTTTGGCCCCTCCATCATCTACTGCTTATTGTTGAAATTTGGACGGGCGGGCAAACTCTTATTGCCTTCTGTGATGCTCATTTGGAAGAAGCAGTGTCTGGACAGCATTCTTTTGTCTTATGGCTGTTTCTAAAGTGAGTGAGGATATTGGTCCAGATTCTCACATCCTCAGTTTATCTGGGAGCTCCTGCATTCAGCTCCCGGGCCTCTGCTTGGACATTGCAGGCCTCACCCCTCACCTCTGGCTTCTAATGTGTTTTTGATGAGACCAAAGAGGTGGTCTGCTCTTCCTTCATTCCCACCTCCATTGCTGTTTTCAAGCCCAGGTTCCCTTTTATGTCTGGAGGTGTCCTGCATACCACAGAGATGGCATGGACAAGAAAATGATGAAAGCACATGCAGGGGAAGGACACCACGCCAGGCAATGCTGAGGGCTGCTCCTCCACAGTCCCCTCTCCTGGCTGCTGCCGAGGAGCCTTTCCTTGGCCACAGACAGGGAGAGCACTTCAGGGTACTTAGAAAAGTGGATTCTAGATGCCAGTGCTGGGGGAGAACCTACAGGTCGGCAAGTCACCATCGACCTGATACTTGAATCCCACCTTCACTATCCTTCCCTATAGCCGTGCAGGAGGTTCTTGAATAGCTTGTATTAGACTGGGTATTCTGAGAAGCAAACGTCAAGCAAGGATTAAAGGTGCAAGGATTTTATTAGTGGAGGTGCCTGAATGAAAGAAATACAACGGGAGCCAGAGAAGGCTAGGAGAGCACATGCAGTTCGGACCCTAAATGACAGACGGAAGGAGCAGATCGGGTGAAAGCATCCTAGACTGTCATGCAGTTCAAGGAAGTTTCCGCAAAACCTTTGGGAGGTTCTTGAGGCCAAAGTCAGCTGGCAAAGTAGTCCCAGGTTTCCCTGGAATGGGTCTGCTTTAGCCTCCCTGACACAGGTGGTCACTGGCCGGGAGCAGCCTGTGGGAGACATGCCCTCAATGCAGATGCAGCTGTGGTATTTGTTCTTCCCCCAGGTCTCCATGAGCTCAACAATTTAAACTGCCCTGTCTCAGCCCAGCACTCTCCCAGAACAGGAAAGAAAGGACAAGCAGACATCTGAGTGGAGCTAGGCCAGAGCAGAGAGAGGCCATGCTTGGAAAGCACGGAGCTGCGGAAACTCAAAGCTGTCTCCCGCAGGCACTTGGGACAGCCATCTGGCCAGTGCTCAAGATCCAGGGATCATAAGGCTTCAGCTAGTCCTAGTTGAAAGGGGAGGGCTATGTTCTGGGACTACAGCATTTTATTTCAACCTACAAGTTTAGCTCTGTTTATAATAAAAACCCAATCAACATAAGCACTCAGAAATTCTCCCCTGAAATTCATTCCCAATTTTCACCTAACCCCAAGTGATACATTTAAAAATGCTGATCAGAATTTAGGGAGGTGGACTCCCACTGGGAACAGATGATTTGAGGTGCCCACTGGTTCAAGATCACACTGTTTTTCTTCTTATTGGTAAAAACAGTCACAATTCTAGGACTGTTAGAAATGGCTCTTTTGGAAAACCCCAAGGAAATGACTTTAAAATACCATGAAATGGTATAAAGTGTCATAGAAATGCTTAGTGACAGTGTACAGCATCATGGCCATCAGACTCTTCAATTTATCTGAGAAGTTCCTGCATTCAGCCCCTGCGCCCTCTGCTTGGACATGACAGGCCTTTATCCTTATCCTCTGGCTTCTAATGTCTTTATGATGAGACTAGGGTGTTGCCATGGAAAACATTCCCAGCTGGTGGACCAAAGTCAGGCTGCTTTTAGGTATGAGTCTGACTGGTACATACTATCTTGTGGCCAGGCTTTGCTTAACCGTATTCAGAGATTCACACCACACACACACACACACACACACACACACACACGCATGCGCACACCATGAAGAGAGAAATCAAATGGGGAACGGCGTCTGCTGATATTCCATGATTTTCAATTCTCATTTTGATAAAATGTGAGATCTGAAATTTAGAAATATTTAAGAATTGTAGAATCTCCTGCTTCTCTTACATCCTATGTGTGGTGTGTCCAACATTACACACTGAGCAACTAGAGGAAGAAAATAAGAAAGAGGAGTTTTGAAGAAGGAAAACTATGCTTTAGAGTGTAGATTCTATTCCAGTAATGGATCAAAGATCCACACAAGGACACAGATAATAGATTTATAGGAAAATGCAATGATTTTTAAATAGTGTCTTTTGCAACAACACGGATGAGGCTCAAAAATATTAAGTTGAGCAAAAGAAGCCCCAAACAAAAGAATATTCTCTATAGTTTCATTTATATGACATTAAAAACTAATTTTTGGCAATAAAAGTCAGAATTATGGTTTTCTAGGGAAGGGTAAGGAGTGGATTAACAGGAAAGGACCATGAGGGAATCTTCTGGAGCGATGAAGAGGTTCTGCATCTTGATTTGGGTGATGGTTACACAGTTGAATACATTCAGCAGTGGGCTGTGTCTGGCTCTCATGCTCCTGAGAGGCAATTCTTAAATAATCAGGATAATTTTGAGAGCCGGTTGTTAAACCATTGCTAGCTTGAAATCAGCCATGGTGGGATTATTTAAATCAGGAAAAGCAACAAATGTTACAAATCAGGCTTTGTTTTTTTTTTCTAGAGAGCCAGCTTACCAGCACATCTCTGAATACATTCGTCAAACTTCATCAAAGTATACACTTAAGAACCATGAAGTTTCCTGTAGCTCTAGTAGCAATAAAGATGGAGGATAAAACAGTGTCTTCAATTAGTGATCTAGCCCAGTAGTTCATCCTTGACTTTCATGCCCTCATGTACCTTTGCAAATCCTCATGAGTTCTGTTTTCTAAAACTGAGGGTCACCATGATTAAAGAAAATAGCTGATTTGGCACTGGGTACTCTTGAAGCTGATGAGCTTATTTAGTTCATATATCACTACTTTTAATACAACATTTATCCTAATTTTTACCCCGGCTCGTAAAATACACTTATACACGCAACACATATAGGTGTGCCCCACTTTTTAAAATGTTAATATGTAAAAATCTTAACATGCCAAACAGAGCAAATATTATATCACTGAATATTCACTTAGTTCACAAAGTGTTTTTTTTTTTTTTTTTTTTTGCGGTACCCGGGCCTCTCACTGTTGGGGCCTCTCCCGTTGCGGAGCACAGGCTCCGGACTCGCAGGCTCAGCGGCCATGGCTCACGGGCCCAGCCGCTCTGCGGCATCTTCCTGGACCAGGGCACGAACCCGTGTCCCCTGCATAGGCAGGCAGACTCCCAACCACTGCGCCACCAGGGAAGCCCACAGTGTTCTTTTTAATTGGGTAAATCCCCCATAGCTTTTATGTCTTATTTTCCTTATCTTTTGTGGGGGATTTTTAACCATGAAAAGGGCACATTGGCTATGTTGAATTCAAACAGTACAAAAAGTTGAAAGAAGATGCCTCTCCCCAGACTCCATCCTGAGTGCCACTCTCTAAAGGTAGTCATGGTTAAATGTTAGGATTTAACTGTCCAATCTTTTCCTATACCTACATTATACACAAATCGAAATACATAAATATATATACACACAAATGCTTTTTTAAGAGCAAAACTGGGACTATGCATAATGTTACTCAACTTGGTCTGTTTACTTAATATTCCATGGTCACCTTTCCTTTTCAGTGTAGATTAGCTCTACCTCATGCTTTTTAAAAGCTTCATAAAATATGTACCACTATTTATTTAATGTTTCCTATTGCTAAACATTTAGGCCTTTTCCAAACTGTAATCATTACAAGATGCTACAGTGAACATCCTTGTATTAGGTTGACTCATTTAAATTGCTGTTTTTCTGTATCAAAATGGTTGATCACAGTAAATTTCATATAGTTCACGTTATACATTTATATTTCTATAGGATTCACTTCTTGATGTGGGATTGGTGAGTCAGACCATATGTGCATTTTAAAATTTTGCAGCTACTACCATACTGCTCACCTAAAAGGTTATGCCAATTTATATGCTCATTTCTCCATGCCCTTGACAACAATAAAAGCTTTTAATCTTTTTAGTTTTTGCTAGAAAATTACACCTCACTATTTTGATTTGCTTTTCTTTCATTATTATTGAGGAGGCTGAACATCTTTTTGTATGCCTCTTGCTCCCGTAGCATTTAAATATCATTTGATTACCCTACAGCTCTCCAGACACACTACCTATTTTAAAAAAGAAAATCAAATCTGTTTTTAAAGGAGTTAAAGAAAATATGCCACATTAAAATAACCTCTTCAAGGAAGCCGGAATGGATTATTTTTCTGCCTTCAATTTTCCATTTGCTTCTGTTATGGACACACAAGCGTGTATTGTTTTTACCCAGAGTGAACTGCTTTGACCTCATTCTTCTGTTTTCTGAATTTGAATCACTGGGAAAATCCACTGGGCTTTGGCTCTGAGAAGCTGACAGTAGGCTCTCAGCAATGCTGGTTGGCTATGCAGCCATGTGGCCTGCCTGCCAGCAGGGGGCCTCTACAGCTCTGAAAGATCTCCTGGCCAGGGCTCCATTTTCTCACTCCTAAATAAGCTTCATCTCTCTATAACAGAGAGGCAATTGCTGGCTTCTGCTTAAGCAGACTAATTTGCTGAATTAAAGTCGTTTGGCTTTCACCATAGCAATTAGTATGCAAATTACCGGTATATTACCTGCCTAGTCATAAATTACATTGACAAACTTAATATTCACAGATTCAACATATCAGTGTGGGTAATTTTTCTATTTTTCAGTAGTTGTAGACCAGCGCGATTCATCGCCTTATTGAACCATTATATATTAAATCAACAGTTGAAAAGTTAAGCATTTTTCAAAGCATTTTGTTATGCATTTATTTCTTCCATCAAGCAGTAAAGTGGAACATTAAATATGCAATGTGTCTCAGAGTACTAAATGGCTGGTGAATACATCTAAGCCTAAAACAGTTCTTTTGTAACTTTAAAAAAAGAGACACAACAAGGGAAAATCTATACCATAATACAACCTATCGACTCTCCTTCACCATCATCAGAACCAAGTATTTCCTAGTTTGGCTTCCCATACGGGTAAAGAACAATGAATCCCCAGTATGTGGTTCAGGTTAATGCCGCTCACAAGCAGAAAAGGGCTGGTCACTAGGATTCAAGGTTCATAAATTGTCACCAAGGTAGTTAGCTATGGCGTAGCATCTGAGCTTTGGTCATTAACTCAGTAAATTGATTATCCCACTTTTTTTTTTCTCCTGAGTAAATAAGGTATTGAGCCTTAAGGTTGGGAAAGGGCTGGAACAAGTCCAAGAAGGGGTAGACAGGTCAGATCCAAGCATGCCAAAGCAGTCCTTCCTTCATTCACCCAAGAAGCAAACTGAGCCTGCATTCTGTGCCAGCTCAGTGGGATGAATCCTATCCCCAGGGGATTTAAGGATCGTTTGAGTCACAGTCCCTTAGCTCTGAACCTGCTGATGGAACCACACTAATCACTGAAGAGTCATGGGGACCCTCCTGGCACCGAACTCCTTCCCCCAATTCCTCTCTGCACCCTCCAACAAAATAAAACTACCTTTGCTTTAAGAGTCTAACCTTGCTGCTAAGGCAATCAAAGGACATATATAGTATTGATTGATCAAGCAGGGAGATCTGAAAAAGGCTACTAGAGTTGGTTAGCACGAATATACTGAGAGAGACCCATTCACAAGCTGTGTGGATTACCCCAAGCTGTAAATAAATCATGTGGCTAATATCTTATATTTGGTGCTTAACTTTGAAAAGAATTTGGCTTGCACGTAGAATATTTTCTCTCAAATCCAACAAAAATGTCCCCTGTGGAGATGATGTGATGGTTACTCTTAAATGTCAACTTGACTGGGTCACAGGATACCCAAGTAGCTGGTTAAACATTATTTCTGGGTGTGTTGGTAAGGGTATTTTCAGAAGAGACTAGTATTTGAACTGGTGGACTGAGTAAAGCAGAGGGCCCTCCCCAGTGTGGGTAGGTATCATCCACCCACACTGAGAGTATCAATAGACCAAAAGGAGGAGGAAGAAGGAATTCACTCTCTGCCTTACTGCTGAGCTAGGACATCGATCTTCTCCTGACCTAAGCATTCCTGCTTCTCAGGATTTTAGACCCAGACTGGAATCTACCCCATCAGCTCTCCATCTCTCAGGCCTTCAGACGACACTACTGGCTCCCCTGGGTCTCAGGCTTGCAGATGGAAATAAGTGGGAAAGACCCTCCTGTGCGACTCGGGAGAAGTGACGAGAATGATATAAGCAAAGGGATAAAAATATGAATACATGCATTTAACAGTTTCCTCCTCCTTTCCACAATCAATCAAAAGCTACAGAGCATGGGGAGAGACATAAAAAGCACAGGCTTACACCAACCACAGATCATAATGTCCCCGTGCACTGACTGGAAGCTGAGGGCATTTGGGCTCTTACCACATCAAATCCCACCATCAGCTGTGGTTTGTGGCCTGCCTTCACCTAAAGGTGAGAGGTGGGGAACTACCCTTTTTCTTTAAAGGAAAGAAATATCTTTGCTCCCTACATTGGCTCCTGAGATTTTGTCTCAGCCTGGTATAATCTGGGGTCATTATCAATATGCTTAAACTTTTACTTCAAGGGAAATCAGACTCCATTTCCTCAGGAGGTTAGGTCTATTGACAAGTGCCCTGGGAGTGACTTCAGGCCTGGCCAGTTCTAAGGTGAACTGAGAGGTTGCTGAGTTCCAGGACGGAGCACAATTCTCTCTGCTCACTCTCAGCTAGAGGTACAATCCCAGCTCACAAGGATGTGGCTCCAGGGGCCAAAAGTGACCCCAAATGACAGTGACCCAGACTGCTGGAAGGAGGCAGTGATTGAAAAGACCCAAAGGGTTAATACTAGTGTGTAAATAATAGGAAAAAAATATTCCCATTTCTCTATCTTTACATGTAGACCAAGCACAAATTTTAAAAATTTAAAAGAAATAAATGGAGTACATATGTTGTTAAAAAAAATATATATATATGTATATATATATACATATATATATGTGTATATATATATATATATATATATATATACAAATTTTCCAACTATTTTGTGGAGACAAAGTAATTTTATCATCATTGAGTTTTTGCCCCTCAATCTTGGCTTTGCTTACCCGCTGTGTCATTGATGGAAGGGCAGAAGAGTAAGAGGAATATTTTCACTTTCTCTACTTGGTCCAGGAGTTGGATTACAGTCACATGGTTCTAGAACTGTGGAACCAGAGGATTTGTATTTTTAGAGGCAACCGGCAAAGCATATACGAAAAAGAGGTCAAAAGTGATAGGGCAGAGCATAGGCAATTTGCAGTCACTTCCTTTCCTGGTGTCATCTTACTTTGCAAGTGTTAACCATGGAAGCATTTCTTGTCTCTCTTTAGACACAGGGAAACAAGGCAGGCAGTGATCAAGCAACTGGCTTGAGTCAACCCAGCAAGTTACTACCAATGGTTGAGGATTCAGCCTTCCTAACTTCAAATCCATCCTCCTGCTTTGACCCATTGCCATTTCCTCTTTAATCAAATGCACATTGTTGAGGCTTATGAAAGTGAACCTTCAGAATCCAAAATACATTTCCCAAGAGTAACATAGTCATTCGCTGCAAATTTTTATGAGAGCAATATACACTTTTTTAACATCCAAAGAAAAGATACTGGAACTTCCTGTTTCCTTGTCTAACAGTAATTATTGCTGTCTACCCCTAAGTGAATGAAGGTAGTTCTCTAAAAATGGAGAGGGATACAACCCAAGTGCCCCACTCATTTAGTGCCAGGTACTTCATTAGAGAAGCCAGAATAAGTCACGGTAAGGAAGCTTTGTGTATTCACCCATGGGAATAGACCTTTAAACAAGTTATAATACAGACATATATACAGATATACAGACATACATACAGATATATACATATACATATATATATAGTGTATATATATAACATATGTATGTTAGATTAGATTAGATTAGGTTAGATGAGATTAGATTAGATAAAATAAAAATAAGCAGCAGGAAGATAGCCTTGAAAGTCAGGCCTTTCATTGCCTTGAGGCAAAATTGTTCAAATTCTTCTGTCTTCCCCTCAGTCTATCAACAACTGAACTCTGTGGACCCAGCTCAGAGAGAAAGAATTACTGCTACATGGAGGAGATACTAACACCTACTATTATAGCTTAGCCGGAATTAGAAAGAACTAAGTCATAATGTTGGGGAAACCAAAGAAATGCCAGCTCTTTTCCTGTCTTGGAGAAATTGGAAAGGGAGCAGAGGAGAACTGAGAGAAGTCAAAGGGGTAAACAGTAAGATCTGTTCCTGACTTCTCCTCTATGAGCCTTGGCCTGCAGAAGCGGGGGTGTTAAATACATTGAGGGAGCACCAAGGGCAAGGTTATCTTTGCTTAGTTCCCACATTGGATTCTGGGAGTAGAGGTCAAATGCATGATCACATAGAGAGAAGTCTAATTGGCACTCATGAGCTAACCCCAGCTCCTGCATGGGATGGATATTTGATGGAGCGCAAGCTATGAGGCCCAGTGTGGTGGGACAAGCTGACCTAGAAACAGAGGCTGGGATGAACCATCCGCCCAGGGTATTGGATAGAGAAGTCATAGAAACCCTAGGATTTGCCTCCTGTGAGAGCTGAAAGAAAGTTGAGTCATCCAGAGGGTTGGTTTATCTTTCTTGGGAGCACATACAAACCAAAAGAATGGATCATAAGTTCATTGGTCATGTATAGGAAATTTGGAGGCCACCAGAGCACCCAGAAAGCCAAAAGCCAAGTGTTCCCAGGCCATCACGTTAGAGGCCGGTCAAGGAGACAGTGTAAACAGAGAACTGGCATGAGGCCAGTCATTCCATCTTTGCACAGGCTGTCATGACATAAAAATTCCCCTCCGGGCTTCCCTGGTGGCGCAGTGGTTGAGAGTCCACCTGCCGATGCAGGCAACACGGGTTCGTGCCCCGGTCCGGGAAGATCCCACATGCCGTGGAGCGGCTGGGCCCGTGAGCCATGGCCGCTGAGCCTGCGCGTCTGGAGCCTGTGCTCCGCAACGGGAGAGGCCACAACAGTGAGAGGCCCGTGTACTGCAAAAAAAAAAAAAAAAATTCCCCTCCTCCTTGAATATCATCTTGGGGAAAAAAAGCAAGAAAAGGTGAAAGCAACCTTTAGAGACTGATGGTTTTTATTCCAATGACATTATTTCCTAGAGAAACAGTTTAAATTTTCATATCAGACTAAAGTTAGTGTAAAGGTTTGGCATTTAATTACCAAAAAACTGAAGAAGTTCTATTCTCTCCGTTCAGCTGAGTTATACTGTATACTACAGTTTGCAAATATCTAGTATAGTATGAGTTCTACCTCTTAATCTGCTGTTTTCCTAGGATACTGATGCATCCTATATTATTATCTTTATTTCATATCACAAGGGTATGTACATACCTTGGAACATCAGTTTTAAAAAGCAGATCCCAAACTGAGAAGTAATGATGTATTATGCTTTACTGATAGGACCAAATGCATCTCAATAGCTTGAAAGAAATAAAATGCAGATCATTTTACTTCTGTTTCCTTTGTAAAATAAAATTATATTCAGCCTGAAAAAAAGGTTCAGCAAATATGATAAGGTGTCCTAAATCTGTTCAAATCTACTTGCCAAGAAAAAATGTCTTCCAAGATATAAAAAGAACTTGCACACCCAACCACAGTCACTAATGTTTCTTTTGAAAAATAGGAAAACTAAACGTGGTCACATGTAGAACAAATGTTCAAAGAGGAGAAGGCTGATGCTATAAACTGGAAAGTGGTGACCTTGATTTCAGTCCCAAACCAGAGGCTAGAATGGAGAGTTAGGACTGGACCATGCCTCCTTAGCACAGGAAATGGTGATCAGTTAAAAATAACACGGATTCACAATGAGCAAATCTTGCCAGACCACTCCTTCTTGCTCTCTGCGGCAGTAATGCTAGACTCAATAGCAGCATGGCTTAGAAATTCTGCACTTTAATTTTAGCAAGGGATGTGGCAAGGTCTTCATGATGGACAAGAGGAAAAAAAAATGTGAGCTGAATCACAGTACCATGGATCTGTAACGTGATCAGAGTGGTAATCAATGCCAACCTGATGGAGGCTCTGGTGTGGACCTAGAGGCTCTGTCCTTGGCCTGGTTCTATTTTTTTGAAGCAATGACTTGAATGAGAGTAGCGATGGCAGCTGATGAAATACATGGGTGCATGAAGCTTTAAGGAAATGGCTAATATATCTGGGGACAAGACCAGGATCCAAAAAGATCTCAGCTGGCTAAAAGGAAGGGCAAGTGTAACCTGATTTATATTTAACGGTTCTGCTCTTTGATGATGGATCCTCTGCATTCCCCTTCCAAGAAAGGTTAGCAACAAAAACATCATGCCATTTTAGAAGGCCAAAGAGCATCAAGTTCAAGAGTACCTGCTTTGGAGTCAGACCTCTTTAGGTAAGTCTCTGCTTGTATGAGCCTCAGTCTACCCACAGTAGGGGCTAAGGATACTTACTATGTCATTGGGTTCATGTGAGGATTAAATGAGATGCAAAAGATGCAAAGCATTTAGCACATTGCCTTGCCCATAATAAGCACTCAACAGTTAATAACTATATATAGCTATACACACACACAGTGGCTTAGCAGGAGCATGTGTGAAAAAGACTTGTGGTTTTAATTGACTCCAAGTTCAACATGAGCCAATGATATGATGTGGCCTCCAAAAATAACTGATTCAACTTCAGCTGTCTTTAAAGAGCCATGGTAGGCTGAATATGTGAAGCAACAATTCTTGCCAGATTCCACATGGACAGATCACAATTGAGCCCCGTATTCTGCTCCCAAGATCTCACCATTGGAAAAGACCTTTGTAAACTTAAACTCATCCAGCTAGGAGAGCCTAAGACAACAAGAGAATTTAAAACCCTGGTCTATGAAGAACTGGACTTGTTTAGCCTGGAGAGAATATACTAAGGGCATCATGACAGCTGTTTCAAATATTTTTAGGACAGTCACATGGGAGAAAAATAAACGTTGTTCATTGTGAAGCCAAACTGGCATTAAAAAGTCTTTCGACACAGGAAATGACAGGGGTTTGGAAGAGGCACTAATTGACTGAAAATATATAAACAATAATAATGAAATAAGAGGCTTCACTTTACTTTGAAGAAAGTCTAGTTCAGCCTTGAGCCTTTTTTTTTTTTTTTTTTTTTTTTTTATCATTGGGCACGGAGGACCATGTCTCTGAAAAAGCCCTTTCCAGAGATTTTGATCAGCCTTGTGGTTAGGTATACACATCACCATCCCATTTTCAGGGGATGAAAATTAAGTAAAGGAAAGGCACTTCAGTAATTTTCCCAGGTTTGAATGGAGACTAGAACTCACCACTCCGTTTTCCTCACTGTTCACACCTCTGCCGAAATCAATGGGCTTTGATGCCTCTTACCTCAGTTAGCCATCTCCTTAGAGTCATGAATATGGTGATGGTTGGGATAACATCCCACCACCCCGCCTCTGTTTAAGCTGTATTTATTTGTGTACACTTGATTTTCAAAATTCAGTGCCCTAGAAGAGTGTTATGAAAGCATTTTGGTAGAGATATGCTCTGAGGTACCATGAAACCCAGAGCAATACATCGTGACTTCAGCTCAAATGTGCATGGTTTCTTGAGCACCATCTCTAATTCTCATTTGTGCATTGCCCTGAATACTCTCTCTGTTTTAAAATAAGCTATATTTCTTAAGGAACCAGAATTGAGTGATTTGTATTCTGGTCACAATATGGAGCTTTGATGGAATGGGTTCAGATTTCTCTCACCTGATCACTGCATCTAAATGAGAAAAGAATGGAATCCCATTCACATGCAAATATTACAGAAAACCAGAAATCATTCTGCCTTATAATCAAAACCAGAAAGCTGTTATTGTAGCTCTGCACCATTTCTAGAGACTCTTAATTCACTGCAGAAACCCTGTCCTAAAATGAAAGTCTGGGCAGAATGACATTGTTTCTGCTAAAGAACCACATTGTCTTAATGGCATCATTTCCAAAGCCATGGATGAAATTGACTAACAACAGCTGATTAATTTGAGTACTTTGTCCTGGTCACATATTTGTTTCAGAATAAAAAATTAATTTCAGTCAAAGCCAGGCAGAAATAAAGTAATTAGGACAATGACTGCCCTGGTGACATTTATTAGAGATGGGAAATTAGAGTGAGTGCTTTCTTTTTTTTTTTCTCTTTTTTTTTCTGCGGTACGCGGGCCTCTCACTGTTGTGGCCTCTCCCGTTGCGGAGCACAGGCTCCGGATGTGCAAGGCTCAGCAGCCATGGCTCACGGGCCCAGCCGCTCCACGGCATGTGGGATCTTCCCGGACCGGGGCCCAAACCCATGTCCCCTGCATCGGCAGGCGGACTCTCAACCACTGCGCCACCAGGGAAGCCTGAGTGAGTGCTTTCTTGAGTTAATATTATATTTTACAATCACTATGAACTTCTTGAGGTAAATCTAACACTAGGACTGTTGATTCTGAAGTATTTAAAGTATTGCTTGAAGTTTCCCTCAAGGTTTTTTTTTTATATATATATATATTCTTCTACAAAACGTTATTTGGCAGCAAACTTCAAAGGATCCAACAGTGATTTTCAATTATATTTATTATTAGCTCCATAATCAGCCAACATATTAAAAAGAGCAAAGGCAGTAGTAACTTGGACCACTTGTGCACTGGCATCAAGTTTCAAAGTTACACTTGGCTCTTAGAGAGGGTAACAGATTTGGTGAAGATTTGATCCCAATTCTGTTTTGTGTTGTGTTGTTTCATTTCAGTTTTCTACCAATGGTTTCCCAAGTTTCAGACAATCTTGTTACCTTCACAGAAGAGTAAAAATCAAATCAAAATAGTTTAGGTGTTTTTCTTTAAAAAATGTTTCCTGGGTCCTTATGCCTCCAATCTATTTCTCTTTGTTATTTTCCTTGGATTTTTTTCTTTGGTTTTAGGATTCATTTTAATTACATCATTTCTAAAATTATATGAAATTACTTTGTCTTGAATTTCTATAGTGTTGATTGCTATTGATAAAGTAAAACACAAAAAATGTTCTGATAACTGTAGGTAAATTATATCACTCTGAATTGAAAGTCCTAAGGAAATAGGATCAGTGAGTCAGTAGGTAATGCTTTTTTTTTTTTTTCAGGGTTTCAAATAATAATTTCTAAGTATCATCTCCAGTTTTAACTGGAGACACAACTTTTCACCTCCAGTTCTCACCCTTCTGTGCCATTGCCCTGCTATGAGTCAGTTTCCAAAGGGGGGACTGGGAATTCATTCCTTGGAGAAAAGGATGCTGCTTATACCGATAGCCACCTCAATCAAATGCTTTGGAATTCAAAACAACCTTAATGACTTTATTCACAGCAGCAGAATGTTGTGTTCTTTAAAAACCAAGACAGTACTGTCATGGGGAAGGAACACAGACTGGCACACTGAAAGGAAACAATGAGGAGAAGATGGGGCTTGAGACTGAAACTGAGAGGAATGTCTGAAGCTGCCGCCCTCCTCTGGATAGGACACGGTTCAGCTATTGGTATCAGTTTCTCTGTGGTCTCTAAACAAACAGCTTCAAGTTTGCTAGCCTCTGCTAGAGGCTCTTTCACAACTTCCCTATGACTTATAACTGCAGCTGGAGTGGTTATCACTGGACCAGAACCAGCTACCACTCTCAAAGTTGGCCACAGGCTAGTTACAGAATTCATGCAGCACAGTGATCATCCATGGACTTAACGAGTAAGTTGAGCGTATTGAAAAGTATAGACGGTGCTTCAGTTTTCATCCACCCCAAGGCAAACGCTCAGAGATGCCCCAAGGTCAAGAGGACCTCCCATCAAGGCGGTTGCCACCGACCATGACTTTACAGGCAACTTGTGCAGATTTGTTGGGAGCAGGAGTGCAGATGGCTTATCAGGTCCCATTCTTCCTCTGGCCTCTTCATAATTTTGGAACAAGGTCTTAGCTCTTCATCTGATTTCATTCTTGGAATGTGATACTCCATGTACACTAATGCTGAAATGAGACCATCTTGAACATTCTCAATTATAAGATGGTAGGGGCAAGCCCTTAGTCAGCAGAATAGAGGCTAACATTTTTTTCTCCCACTAAAATTGTAAGATATTATGAAGTGTGCTGGCAGACAATTCACAGTACTTTATAACAGCCACAAGGTTACATTTTCAAAGTGTATATCTCTTGCTTTATTGTCATTACCGATGATCTTATTTACTACAGACATCTACAGGTTGAATCAAGGCAGCAATATTAGGTTAAAATGAAGATGCAGAAATTCAGGTTAGCCAGAAGTCAGTGATTTTCCAGTCACGAATCAAAGCCCAGTAGAACTATTCAATACATGGAGAAACCAACCACCTCCCAGTCCTTCACTCTCTTATTTCACTCACGTTGATGAGGGTCAAGAGCTTTGGTTACCATGAAAGCAAAAGTGGAAGAGAAGAGCAACGGAAGGCTCTACTGGTTCAAGTAACTTATTACCATACAGAAATACACTTTTGAAAAAAACCATCAGGAGTTTAGATTAACAGAAGTAGAGGTTGTTGCCAATAAGACCTCTAGTCTCCGGTCCACTAAAAAACTCAATATGACTTGCAGGAAGAAGGATCCTTGGAATCTGAGTTCCATCTCAACTGATAAAGAGATCCAATGGTGACACAGTGTCCCCCTCACCACCACCACCTCCATCCAGATCCAAAAGCTGATAGAAAATTACATAAAGTCTATGGATAAAATGAATTTAAAGATGTAAGGACTGAGAAATTGGTGAGTACTTGATACTTTGGTTCATTGAGTTTTCTGGATAAAAGGTACCATTATAAAGTGTACATTTATACTATTAAATGTAGCTGCCACAAAATTCGTCTACTAAGTCTCTCTCTTTCGCTTAAAAATATCGTTCTTGGTAACAGCAAGGTCCTACTGTATAGCACAGGGAACTATATTCAATATCCTGTAATGAACCAATAATGGAAAAGAGTATGAATAAATATATGATATATATATTATTGAATCACTTTGCTGTACACCAGAAACTAACCCAACATTGTAAATCAACTATACTTCAATTTAAAAAAAAGATTTAAAAAAAATGTTGTTCTTGGGAAACATTTCTAAGCCTCCACTGGTCTTGAACTTCATAAGAAAACCTGAGGGTCCTTTTTACATGGAAACACAATAGGTTGTCTTTACGTTTGGTCTGTTGTTTAATTTCAACGGCTTTAGCTTCCAAGGTTAGCGATGCAACTTTAGGGCAATGCCAGTGGGAAGTTTATTCAACGCTTTGCCTGTTGTGCTTGAAAGCCATACTGAGTGAACTTGGCCTAGTACTGTGGAGTTGGAATTCGATAGTTTCCTTGTAGTGGAAGGGAAAACAATTTTTGTTTTGCATATAAAGTCTGTGACTAGTTCCATAATGACCATTGCAGAGCAGTGATCTCTCCCTACATAGAGACTGTCGCTTTAATTCAAGGGGATTTTCATGTAAAAATGCCTGTTTTAAAAGGAAAAAACTAAAGATTTCTTTCTCCCTAAGAATCTCATCCAAAACTAAATCAAAACAGAACCTTAAAATAGTTCTTGAAAATATTTTTTAAGGTCAGATAAAGCCTTTGTCAGACCAGGGAGATGTGAAGGAAAATATTTTAAACCATCATGGGACTTTCTAGGAATAGAAAAGGAATGTTGAGTCCCCTCTGTGGTTTTGACACTCTTCTCTTACAGCAGAACTTTGACACTTGGGGCCTTGTTACAGGACCACCTGTCTCTCTCTGAAGACTAATGTGACACCCACCCAAGGACAAAGTTGAACTGAGGCATAATTTCTGCACTTGTAGATTTCCAGTTTACAGGGGAGTACAGATTGAATGATGCGTCCACCCTGTCATAAACATCGCGGATGATGTCTCTTCGCTGACATATTTGCACCTAATTTACCCCATTAGCAAACAAAAAGAAAATTTAAATGAAAACCTCAAACCCACTTGTGAACGAAATGCTTGGTTCATATTCACTTACATACATTCAAGTGCACATACATGAGCAAGATGTGTCTCATACTGGAAGCATTGTGCTTTATAGTTTGCAAAAAACTTTCTTGCCCATCATAACAACTGTGACATAGGTGGGACGCTAGTGGAGAAGGCAGCTACAATTGCCTCCATTTTTTTTTCCAGGTAAACCTAAGGCTCAGATAAGTAATGGTGATTTTTCCTAGGGTCTCTGAGCTGAGTCAGGATTTTAACTTGGATCATCAAGCCCTTACTCCAATTACCTTAAACCTACAATTCACTTTGTCTCTGTCTCTAATTTTTACTTTCTCTACAACCTCTGGAATTTTCTTCCTATAGAACTAAATAGACAGATTTGAAGGAATCCAGGCTTCCAGTATCTGAGAGAACCCATACTACAAAATGATGTGAATCAGAAAAGATTTGCATTTCACTTCTTGGGCCTAACTCCATGCCAAGGTCATGGAATTCCCCCTTTTCTCCAAGTCTAGGCTAGCTGTGCCTCTTGTGGACCACAAATTCCATTTTCGTCCTCCAACATAAAAATTGAAGTAATTCTGCTGGATGCTGAAGAGCTTAAGGAAAGAATCTCTTAGCCACCAGACATCAATACACCCAACCCAACTCTGGTATACTGATGTATTCAGTCCCTGAAAGTTCTTGAACCCATATGCTGAATTTTTTATGTATAGAGGAGCATGACTCTTCCCCACTGAGGACAGAGAAAATAGTCAGGTACAAGAACAGAAACACTTCCGAAACAGTTAACGTCCATCCTGAGGGCAGAGAGCACTATGGTGCTCGTGTAACAGTGTTTCTGAGAGCAGCAACCTAGTGAATGGATTTCTGAGTTTTAGGCTCAGCCAAGAGATAGTATCTAATCCTTCTTCAGTTTTAAATGCCACACACAGAAAATTGCTAATAAAGGTATGGGAGCCACGCCCCCCTCCTTCTTCACCACCTGCTCCTGAGGCAGTAGCTCATTTGTGGGAGTTACCCCTGCCAACAGGACTGTCTGTATGGACCCCTCTATGGCAGAAGGCAGAGAATGGGCATCCCTTGGGCATTTTTCACACTGTGTTTTTCAAGCTGGCACTCCTAGGGGATGATGAAAAATTGATTAGCGTTTCTAAGCATAGCTGGAAATGATTGATGCCAAAGAGCTACGGTGTGGCACCTTCTATTGACACCTTGTTGTGAGGAATCTCCTGGCCTGCTTAGCATGACAGCCCCGGATGCCAAACTCCAATGTTAGTGCAGCCCAAGGCAATAGCTCAAAAGCTTCCATGAGGCTCCTTTGTCAGATTTACCCCTTGATGACTTCCTTCTTAATAAGGAAAAGCTGGACAGCATTGCTGTGCTGCTCTGTACTTTCAAAGGCAAAGGGAGCCAGCCACCATGATCCCCTTAGAAGCTACATGCTTGCCTATCATATAGGAGAAGCATATTGAAATCAGGTAAATAATTCATAGCTAATGCATAAAATAAATTTACATTTGTATAAAGCTGTTCACGTCACCAAGCACTTTTACATTCATCGTGCAATAACTAAAGCAAGTTTCATTATCCTCACTTAATAACTGAAGATGCTGAAGTTCGTGGGAGGTTAAAAAACTTGCCCCAAGGACTTCCCTGGTGGTCGAGTGGTTAAGACTCCGCGCTTCCACTGCAGGGGTCACGGGTTCGATCCCTGATCGGAGAACTAAGATCCCACATACCTCATGGCCAAAAAACACAAAAAAAACCCACACAAGAAAACAAAAATTTGCCCCAGATCACACGACCAGCTGATGGCAAGGCCAGCGCTAGAATCCCAGTCTTCTGATTCCTGAATAGAGGCGATTGCCCGTACATGGCATGTGCAAATATTTCTTAACAATATTCAGCTTACATTTTTATTATCCTGCTAAAGGAATTTTTCTCATCTCTGTTCTCGCTCACCAATTGTATTGCCTCCAGACTCCCACGCATGAAGCATACAGCAAAATAAAAGGGCACCTTCCTGGAGAGGGGAGGTGGGTTGGAATCAGATGCTGCCACATCGTCTGCTGGCTACCTTGGGGGAAGCCTGCTGGGCCTCCTCTCCCCTTTCACACTGGCAGCTCCTCAACATACCAAATGAATAGGCTTGGCCTTTTCTGAGCTTTGTCCTTCTGGCCCCCAGAGTGTGCTGGATGTTTTAAATGGATGGCATGGGAGTGAATGACTCACATGGGGGATGGTAATGAAATTTTGGAAATGAATACCTACAGAAAAGCAGAAAAACTGCAGGCCCTGCAGCACTCAAGGATGCTGAGAGCCTATCTGCTGATGCAAGAGAATTACAAGAACTCTTAATTTGGACTTATTAAATAAAGGGGATAGGAAATTATACAAAATATATGGTACAGTAATTTGTTTTTTAAGGAGACTCTCTTCTCTCTCCTCTTCTTTCCCTGTCTTCCTCTCTCTGACTAGCTACACACACACACACACACACAAACACACGCATGCACAAAGAGACGTACAGGCTCAGTAATTCTATTACCAATACAAGATGAGCTCTTCTCCTCTTTACTGTAGCCCAAGGGGATTTTAGCATAATGACTAAGGTAACAATTTTTGAATAAGAGTTCTTCAGATTTGAAGAGTGTCTTGTTTCCAGATTACAGACTCAAAGCTTTGGCAAACATTATGCCATTCTGAAATCCTCTCGGCAGCTCCGTGGGAGTGAACGGCACACACAGTCTCCCCATGCTGCAGTGAGAGGAACTGTGGGGAGAGAGACTGGAGGCAGACTTGTGTCATGGAAAAGTACTAGCCTGGGAGCTGAGAGGGCTGGGGGCTGGCTCCAGCTCTGCCACTAACCAGATGTGCAAACTTAGGCGAGTCCTCTGACCTCCCTGGGACTCTGTGCATCATCTGGCCACTGAAGAGCTTGCCAAGACAATCACCCAGCTTTCTTCCAGCTCTAACAAGTGTAACGAGACATTCGAACCGTACAGTACAATTTACAAAGCTTTTTCATGTTTATTAACACAATCTTTACTACAACTCATCTCATACGTTAAGGAAACTGAGACGCAGAAACAATAAGGGATTTGCTTGCGGCTCATAGAGCTAAGAGACAGAAGAGCCAGATTAGGGAACCAGGTTTCTGACCCCAAAGCCATGTTCACATCATAACCCCAGGCTGCCTCTGAAGGAAAGACCCTCTGTGCTTTCACTTCCTAGGGTAGAAAAGTGAGATTTTTCAAGAAGAGTTAAAACCAAAACAAAAGTGAGTTTTCAAGTTTACCAATCCAAAAACAGTGACTTTCCAAAGGCCAGACCTTGACCTACCTCTGGAGAAGGGTAAGATTTGACCTCACTGGAAGCTAGAGTCCCCTGGAGAAGACCTCTGTGAAATGTGCACAGTCCAGGCCCATATCCCCATGCATTCAGCCTTATGTAACGGGGGTGTCCCTGGGAACATTCTCTTTATGAAAATATATTTGATAAGGCAAGTTATATTTTGAACAAATGAAGCTCATCTGCACTTTAAGGTGGCTGGTCATCTTAGGAAGTTCCTGCATAGTTTGAAAAGAAAGAGAATATTTTCTAATCCAATAGTTCTCTACTGTTCACATTCCTAGCTAAGTACCAGAGCAACTAGACAAAGAGGGGAGACTTTGACCAAGAGGAACAAATGGGATCAGCGCCCAGCAGTCATGCTGCTCACCACCCTTCAAAACGGAAGCACTCAGTCCAGCAGCTGCTGGCAGTGTTGATTGTTGGGTATTGCTAGCTCACAGCTGAGCCCTCATACCAGTGACTGCCTAAGCTGAAGACAGCTGCCTAACCCAAGGCCACACCCCAATTCCCTGGGGCTGCCTGGGAAATAGCATTTCTCATCAGTACACAACAGTATAAAAACCTGGCCCTTTGCCTCAACCGCAGATAACTCTGCAAGGCCAGTCCAGCTCCAGAGCCTCACCATGGGGTTGGCTGCAGCGTCTGTTGTGGCTGCATCACAGGCCAGCTTATCCCTCTGCTGATCCTGCTTCCCTTACTCCCCCATAAATATACTGCACCCCAATCTCCATCTGAGAGTCTGCTTCACAGAAGCCTGACCTGTCATACATCTTCCTTTCTCTTAATCCTGAGGCAGCAGAAGCTAAAATCTCCACTTCTTTTTCTTTAATTGTTAAGAGCAACCGTCCTGGTCAGGACTCCAGTGGTAGAACCCAACATTGAGGAAGATGGAACATAGCAGTTTGTGAATACTGATCTACATGTACATATGATTTTGGAGATTGGGAACGGACTTTTGAGACGAAGTCATACAAAGAATAGGTGATTTGGCAGAAGAAATAGCATATAGAGGAACTGATGTTGCATAATAAATTAAGAGGAAATTCTACCGCGTGCACAAGCACTTCAACCAGGAAAAAATTAAGCTCTGTCTGACTCCCTCCTGAGGGATCATGTTCTCAAGCCAGGCAACACCTGCTGCAATCTGATCAAGCATACCTTCCATCCCTTTTGAGCAAAACAGCGATGACTTTACTGATAGTGTATTTTCTGCATGAATTCTCTACCCTAAATTTCAGGGCTTTTGTGTTCATGGTTCAATCAGCTTATTATGCCATGAATTCCACACACACCCCCACCCCCACGTAGAGAAAGTAAATTATTCAGTTACAAAATCTGAATAAGTCTGCATAAAGCTAGCTATATCCTAAATCATAGTCAAATCATCATAAGCAAGTCCCATAGTCAATAGCATTTCTCAGGATCTAATGTTCATGGACAACCAAATCACCCCCACTTTGGGCAACGCAACTAAATTCAACGACAGTCATTGTGCACAGCAAGTTACCATTGGATGATGTTGTCTGACCTTCTGAGTTTCCATATTTTTAACTGTAAGTTGGCAAGTGTGAAAAAAAAACTGGAAAAAAAAAAAAGCCATGCTAGCTTCTAACAATCAGGTCAATTCTAATTTGATTGTAAAAATATTAGGTACAAATTATGACACATAATCTGGAGACAGCTCTGGGATGGAAGTCTGATTTTGCCCTCAAATTTCAGGGTTATGCATATTTTTCCAGGTAGCCTGAGGAATTCAACTGAATGGAATTTTCAGAGCAAACCCAATAAGTGCTTGTCCAAGAAACATCGACATCCACAGTCCCTCCAGTTTTTCTACATAGAGACATGTGGATGTCCCCTGAAAATACACACAGTGATACCATTAAAGGGGCAGGGATGGGAAAGGAGTATAATGAATGATTTCCGTAAATCAGACTCACTACCAACATTGTCTTCTCTCTAAATGTGAATTTATGATTTCTGATTAGCCTAATGCAATATAAATTTACAGAGTGACTGCCTGTTGAATAATAGTTTTAATGGTTAGTTTTGAATGACTGGACTCTCCCAGAGAGTGCTGAACACAGAACAAGTTTGCATGTCAATGAAAATGCAGGACAAGAGGGCACAGAAGGACTAGTTAGGAGAAGCGCTTAGAATTAGCATCACTCAGGACGCCGGCAGGAAACAGAAGTGCGCTACATGAGGATGATCCAAGGAAGGACTATTTATGGGAGCAGACAGGACACAGGAAACCATAAGGGGTAGTGCAGAACCCCTGGGCAAGGAATAGTGGAGCTGCTACCACTCCTAGAGCTGAAGGAGAGAGGGGAAGGAGCAATTACTGGAACCCAAAATGAGAAGTGCTGAGAAGCATAATGTAAGAGAAGTGACTTTTAGTCCAGAGAAACAGCCAGCCTGAGGTGACCCCATAGGGAGAAGACAGGGAGTAATACCCCAATCTCCATCTCCTTCCTCTCCCTAATCTACTCTCTCCCTCTCTCATTGGCCAAGACCAAATGAAGCCCCCTTATGTGGTCCAAGGAGGTCAGTCTACTGGCTAGAGAGCAGGTAGAATAAGAAATCCTGAAGGGGCAAAGGAGGATACACCCCATTCCAAAAAATGGAAGATACCCACGATACAATGCATCAAGACTTGAGCGTGAGCATCTTTTTTTTTCCCCTTTCATTCCAACCTGTGTTAAAAATTTTAAAAGCATGGGATAAAATCAATTGAGAAAATCTTCGTGGAAGTAAGTCTTAAGCTACATTTTAAGAAAGAAGGGGGCATGGCTAGAGGATATTCAAGAAAATCATAGGAAGAGATTATTGATGGAAGAGATTATTGGTGTTGCTATCATCTTCATCTGCCCTATCAAATACAGCACAAATACATCACCTGCTATATCAAATAGAGTAAAAACTATGTGCTATCATCTTCCACGTGGGTTTTGCTGTATTTGAAAGCAAGCACCCCAATGACAGTGAGGCCAAAAAGAAGAGATGAGGTAGGTCCACATTTCAGGGAGTTGCTCTTCCTGAGCTCTAATAATGCTGTGTCCAGAACCATGGCTATCTGAAAGCAATCTGTTGATCTTCTAGAGAACAGAGGATGGGAAAATGCTGCTTCACCACTTGTAGGACCAAACATTTTCCTAAAGTCCTGGCTCTAGAATCACATGGATCTAGCTGGGTCTGCACCCTGGCCCTGCCACCTAATAGCTGGGTGATCTTGGGTCAAATTCTATAATCTCGCTAAGCCTTAATGTCCTTATTTGATCATTGGCGATACGCTATCTCCTCCTAGTGTTGTAGTGAGAATGAAAGAAAATAACGTATCTGTATTAGGAAAAGTTCTTTCACTGCAAATATGATTCTGATTTACATCTGATTCTGGCTAGGAAGGAAGGAGGGAAGAAGAAAAAGAAAGAGAAAAAGAAGTAAAGTACTGAAATAGTGGGGTACCTCGGTGTTCAAGGAAGAAGGGAAGAAAGAGTGGGTTAAAACACTCATATCACATACGGACCTCCCCATAGTTCTTATGGTTTCGAGCTCGGTAAATCTCTGAGAGAGGAAGAACTAGTACCATTCCGGGATCCCAGCAGCAGCAGTGGTGCCCATTCTTTCTGGAACATGTGGATATGCGGCTCAGTTTCAACGGTTACAGTCCCTGGTCTCTTCATTGCCCATGTAAATTCCAGGGAGAGAGAATTTCATTGGCTCAGCTTGGATCAAGTCAATCAGCTGGGTAAACCAACCATGGGATGAGAAGAGGCCCCAACAGTCATGCAGGGCACATGACACTGCGAGTCCACCTTTGTGTATCTAGAGGGAGGTCCTGGGGAAGGAGGAATCTGGATGAACCGTGCAGTGTCCTCTATGTATAGAAAAGCCATAGTATATGGGGTCCATCACATAGAAGTCCTCATGAGGTATTAGCTATTATTATTTCAATGATTATGATAGAGGTAGCATTTAGAAATTTAAATTTCTCTTCCCTGTAGATCTGTGGCACACCATTAGCTGTTACTGTTAATATCTATAATTTTTAAATTTTGGGTGTATCCTTTATCTCTTATTAGATTATAAATCCACGGAGAGAAGAGACCATTATATTTCCCACTTTCTCTCTATATCCTTATTATTTAATGCTTTAAAAACAGTAGATGCCCAAATAAATGTGACCTACTCCCTAAAGCTCACTAACCTATATTGATATTAGAACTACTGTAAGCAAAATATGCCCCCATTTGCCTTTCTTTAAAACCTAAGACATAAAAGCAATGTCCACTCAATGAACTGGAAGTTTAGAGTACAATACTTAAAGAAAACTCGAAGAAAAAAATCAACTTATAATATTCAACTCTGTCCAACATTTTCAGTTATTGAAAGTGGCTTGCAATAAATATATGTCTGCTGCCAATTCTGATCCAGTGGCAGGAGCTGCCTGGCATTGTGCTGAAAAGGTATATGAGAAAGAGCCTGAGACAGAGAAAATGCCATAATCAACTATTAATGTCTGGCATGGACGCAGGATTGTGCAGTGGTGGCATGTATGTTAAGTATTTGGCATTCCTGGACCATATTCAGAAATTGAAGTAAATATGAAAATTCAGAATTTACATAGAGAAAACTAAGACCAATTTGAAGCAGGAATGAGATACAGTACTGTAAGTTTGTCCTCAATTTTTAGATAACTTGAGGTTTGATTTAAGGTAGATTATGTCAAGGCAAGATTTATTTACATAAATATTATCTTACTATTAGACATTATCATCATCATTGTGATTATTTAAATGATCCTAGAACAAGAGATGATTATCAAGAGTACAGTTAAGTAATTTGTTACTTACCCTTTAAAGTCATGACTTCCAAATCTAGCATGTAAGTGGTGATTGTGTATAGTTACATTGTATATAATTTAGGCTTGGGTTCAACTATACAAACAGAAAACTCAAGAAAATTTGAATGAGATAGAGACTTACTGAATTTTTCTCGCCCATAGACGTCCCAAGCCAGGCAATCCAAGGCTGATATGGAGCCTCCATAGTCATCAGTAACCTGGTTGTCTTCTATCTTTGTGTTCTACCTTCCTTAGCAAAAGCTCCCATTCTCAAAGCTGCCTCATTGGCCAAGATAGCTGCTGGATCTCCAACCATCATATCTGTATTCTAACTGGGAAGAAAAAGGAAGAAGAAAATTGCAAATGGAAGTGTTTTCCAACAGAGCCAGCCCCGTTTTAAGCAGATTTCCCAGAAGCCTAACTCAATGACTTTCAATTACATTGCAGTGACCATCTCAAGCAGTAAGGGAATATGGGAACTTCCATCTTTTCAGCAGAACAAATTCCCATCTGGGAGATGGGGAGAATGGATATTTTGGTAGGCAACTAATGATCTCTGACACAATTTGCTTATTAGAAACACGCTGTCCTAAGTACCTAGTGATTCCACTAGACCATACACTCCATAGGAGCAGGGACTTGGTCTATTTAGTTCACTATAGACCCCCATCCCACTCTACCCCACCCCCCAGTGCCCAGAACATTGCATGAAATATCGAGTTATTAATTGGCCCACAGTTAATCAATGAATAAGAGGCCGAGTCAGAATTAGAACCCTTACCTGCCCCCAAAGCCCAAACTCCCCCCAAAACGTCCATGTTTTGAGGCCTGTACAAAGAGGTAAATGGTAGAGCTTTGAGAGAAGCTAGAGAGGTAGATTAAAGGCTAAGCAGTGACAGTCCTGAATGCCTTTTCACTAGAGCTTTTAAACACAGATCCCACAGGGGACCAGGGACCATGTAAAGAGAGCAAGAAATGTAAGAGACTCAGTAGAATAGTGCACAAATCCAGGTTAATGCTGCTTGGCCTGAACGCAGACTTTGTCAGTAGAAACAGAGGACTGGGATGAATCTGAGAGACAGCTTTCAGGAGCCACAGGACAATGGCTGTAGGGAAAGGAGGTAGAAGGGATCATAGGCTTCTAATTTATGAGGCAGTGTGGATTAAAATTACATCCAGAGTAACTGATAGGAGATGCTGTCGATTTTTAAATGCAGATGCTAAGAGTATTTTTGCACAGAAAAACCACGAAACGATAGCCAAGGAGCCCAGTAAAATAAGCTAATTCAGCCAACCGACTGGAGGAATGAGATTGTTTTTAACCCCTTGTAGTTACCATGTGCATAATCCTCAGTTGGTTTGGAAAGGTTTTCATTTTTTGTTTTCTGTTGTTGTTGTTGTTTTCTAACAGGTGAGCTACTAGAAAAGAAGAATTCGTGTGAACAAACTACGGAGGACAAGCTCACTGTTCTCTGAATTCCCACTAAAGGGGGAGCCAGCCAGCATTAGCAGCAGCTCTGTAACTATTACAGGCTGAGGGATCGCCCTAGAACATGTCTTCTTTGAAAATGAAAGTCAATATAACACTTCTAAACGTGGCTTTTTAAAACCTGAGTGCTTAAAAGTTTCTACTTCTCCCTTCCGGTCATGATTATCAGGTTTTTGCCCTCGAGCGCAACAAAGCTGCAGAGAAGCACTGCACAGTCAGCCCTCCGTACCCATGGGTTCCACATCTGCGGGTATGCAGGGCTGACCCTCCGACACCATTTTATATAAGGGACTTGAGCGTCGGCGAACGTTGTTATCCATGGGGGATCCTGGAACCAGTACCCCACAGACACCAAGCGACAACTGTACTTAGGATAGAACATGCTGGTTGTCTACTTAATCCAGAAGTCGTGCAAAGTTAAAGATGGGCAAAGCATTTGGAAATATTATAGGTCTGAATTGTTCCACTTAAATCTGATGTCCTTGTGGCCAAAGCACTGCCTCCCAGCTCTCTGGAATTATCTGATCAATTTGACATTCACTAGATTTCATTTTGCTAACAATGTTTTGGCCAGCATTTTCTTTCCAATTATTGCTTTATAGACGTTTTGCAAGGTTCTTGAAATAGGAACAAATTTGATTTATGTAGTGGAACGTAACATCAGCAGTTGATTTAATTATGGGGCAGAAATGCATATGGAAATGTTTAAAAGAAATTTCCATTGTCAATTAGCTTTTGAAAACAAAGAAAATTCAAATTTTTAAATATAAAAAGATTCACAGTAAACTATGAAAGGTATTTTAGGACCAACAATATGTAATTTATTTCTTTGTTTACTGGTACTCCCTCCCACACCCCCTAATAAAACATTGTTATTAAAATGTGTCAAAAATATTTTATTGTCTATTTATTTCCCAAATTGAATTATAACCTGATGGATTAGTTTCATTAAAAAGTTACAAAGAAAAAAAAAAAAGTTACAAAGAATCGAGAAAAAATCCAATAATATTGGAAAAAAATATACAGACCCAAATAAAATAATTGAAACAAGTTAAAAAGGAAGCAAAATACCCAGAATACCATAATTTACTTTCCTCTTAATGTCCCTAATTTGAGTGATTCATAACCAGTTTCTAGAATAGTGTTTGTATCTTCAATTAACTCATTACAAACTAACTTTTGGTTTCTTTTAGTTTCCTTAGAATTGATGGGTCAAATGTTCAAACATAGCAATTCCTGGTTTCTGTCTTTGCAGTTTAAGATACCAATACTTAGCATTGTTTTCTCTAAAGAATTCTTAAAGACTTGATAATATAATTGTCTGTACTTTAATTAATTTCCTAATGAGGAAAGTATTATTCTAAATATATTGAGGTTTCTAGGTACTTTTTTGTTTAAGCAGTTCCAATTATGCCTTGCATACTCTGCCCATTCCCAACCCAACCTCCAGGGCATGAGAATTCTGGCAGAAATGGTTTTAGATGCCATTATTAATATTTGTCAGGTCATGCAATCCATGCATTTTAGAGCTTGAAGGAAACTGATAGGTTTGAAGATCTATTTGGTATTCTGAGATCTCTAGTCTGATTCTCTTTGATGTTTCTCTGGGTGTCACGGAATACTTAATCCTATTCATTGCCTGGACCATATCATCTCATAAACTTTCCAAATGAATAATCTCTGATCTACCCAATGTGACATTTTACTTCACCTTTTGAAAGGTGGATTTATGAGAGAGAAATATACACTGTTTTAGAAAATTTGGTCCAAATTTCCCACCACACTTTTAAGCACTTCAAGGTTATGGTCCAAATATGACCAAACGCCTTTTTTTCCCCATGAAACCCTAGAAGCATCCAAAACTCCATTGCTACACTAACGAACTACCTTTAGCATTCACCCAGGAAACCAAATCTAGATCATCATAATTTCCTAGGCTGACAGAAAATGACATTTAAGTCAATATTACTCTAAAGAATTTCTGCTCTCTTACTGCTTATGAACATATTTTCGAAACATAGGAGTAAGTTATTACCTACTGTGAGCTCCCGCTGAAGGCATAGATATAATTTTCAGCAAACCTCTCACTTAGACTGAAAGCCAGATTTGTCACAATAGTGCTATTCTAATTCAAACCACAAATCCTTCTCTAAAATAAAATCTTATATCTTATATCTGCAGGAGAAGAAAGTGCATTCTGTACAGGTTTAAAACCCATTGATTTCTGAGCATCTGCCAGCTCTATTCGCTTTCAAACACCTACCAAAACCCCAGCCCCTCCACAAATGCTCCCATATCTTGGCAGCAGTGAGGTCCAAGTCCATGGCCACCAATCCAGAGAGGCCAACACCACACTGCACATAATAACCCACTGAAAGGAAAAACTATTGTTTTGCATGCTTAATTATTTATCTTATTTTTGTTCCGTGAGAACTTACCTTGATTCTGTAGCACACAGCATATAAAGATACTGTTTTTATTTTACTTTCTTTAGACTGGGTTCTGTGTTCCTCACTAATGACAGCAGTTCTAATTCTTAAAGGACCCAAAGCATTACTTTATGAGGTTTCTCACATAGAAGGGTATTTTAAAAGACTGAATTTTAATCTCCTCATTCTTTAACTTGGGAAAATCAAAGCAAATTGATAAATGTCCACAAATAAGCACCGCTGATTAGCTTACAACTCCTTGGCCCTCTACAATTCTCTAGATGAATCAAACATAACTGACAGGGAAGGATCAGGGCCCTTAATGAGAGTGGACTGTTGCTTATAGATTATTTCAATAATCTGTGATCAAGAAATAAAAGAATATGACATACATGCTCCACTGGAAGGATATATTTACTTATTTAATTTGGCAAGGAATCTTGATGACTGTGTCTCTAGTACCTGGCAAAGAGCTCAGGTTCTCGAGTCTAACTGTCTGAACTCAGATCTTAGCTCCACCCCTTCCATGATGGATATTTATCTTCTCTGACCTGGGTTTTCTGATTGGTGAAATTGGTACCATCATAATAACATAACTTGTGGGGGCTATAGTTAGGATAAATGAGAGAAGATGACAGTTTGGGCAGGGGAGGTGGAAGAAGGGGGTGGGCAGAGACCTCTCTCCAGTTGCTTCCTTTGTTCACGCTCTGGCTCCTGAGTATCTCTCGTTCTTGTTGCTTTCCTGCTGCTCTCTTAATTCAGGGACTAACTGCAAACATCACGGAGCAGAGAATTGCTCGGTACTATGAACATTTACTCCATGTACAGTCAGAGGGCCATGCGGTGAACTCATGTGATTTGGCAAATCCCATTTATTTCATCCGAAGCTTGAAATTTTTTTGTAAAATATAGGGTTCCACATGGGCCTGGGCTCTTACTGGATGAGGCCTTCCAAGCCTCCATGTTTGAGTCTCACCTAGTTTTATATTTCTAGCTCAAGGTTGTTGACAATCATATTCACGCCCACAACTTTACAGAAAACTTAGAATTCTGGCTACCATTACTAGGGGCCTACTATGTGCCAGACACTCCATTTGTCACTTACCTTCCATCATACGACAGTATGGGCATCTGTTTCACTTCTTTTTAACTTAGTGGGGAACTGAGACTTGGGAACTTAAGTAACTTGCCCAAGACAACACAGCTAGGAATGGGCCAAGCTGAGTCCGAGTACAAAGAGCCTACTATTCTCACGATGCCAGAGAAGGCGGGTAGATTCCAATTCACGTGCCCAGTGTGATGCACTGGTGGTGGGTGAGTGCTGTGTTAAGAAGCATTTTGGGGCTGGGCCTAGGCTCAGGGAAGAGAGTGCTGTTGACAACGGATAACTGAGCCAGCACCTCTGGTGGGGAAAAAGACAGAGGGTGGTAGGTGCCATGCTGCCTCCTGAATATCAGGCAACACAACGGCCTGGTTTCTACACACCAGAGGAAAGGCGTTAATTTGCCTCCTTGGAACACCTTCCAGTGCTTTTCTGTCCCTTTTCATCAAAGAAAAACATCTCCTTTTTGAAGCTTTTAAGCCCCACAAAATAGTCTTTCCAGCAACTCCCTTTGTTTAGTGCAGATTTTTCATCTCCTGGGCTGCAGGGAGACCAGGAGCAGCTTGATTTCACAATCTCTTCTCAACCACCGTACCTTCCCTCCCCCCTGAGCATTTTGCTGTCTAATTTCTGACGAGCCTACTTCTGATCGCTTAATCTCTCTGCAATGTAGTTTCCTTACCTATCTTTTTAAAAAGTGTGTGTGTGTGTGCATGTGTGTGGTGGTGCGGGGGGGGGGATGGGTACAGGACGTGCACAGTGATTCTCAGCCCTACTTGCACGTTAGAGTTACCTGAGCAGTTTTATAAACATGCCCATGCCTGGACCCCAGTCCAGATCGGTTGCGTCATCTCTGGAGCTGGGGCCCAGAGATCAGTTTATTAAAAGCTGCCAATTGATTCTAATATGCATCCATCCAGGGTAGAGAATCACTCAACTACTACTAAATACTAATATGCATGGTATCAAATAATATCATTTGTTAAATAAACTGGCTAGGTTTAGGTTCACTTTTATGCCTCTTGTAGAAGCTAACTAGCCCCTTTAAACACTTACCTGCAAGTTTTTGAAAACACACATTTCAGACAACTTTTAAATATCTTGCCTTTCTTATGGAACTGTTATATAACTATATTGTTGGATTTATTAGTCTTCCTCCTTTGCAAAGTGTAGTGTTCTAATTTGATTTATAACTTACTGTGTTTGCTAAATCAAGTGTTTCTCAAAGTGCAGTCTGTGGACCATCTATATCAGAACCACCTGATGTGATTCTTTAAGAAAAATGATGAGACCCAGAGCTACAGGCTCTGCTCTGGAGGTGATGCCTGGGAGTCAGTGTTTTTAAGAAGCACCTGCAGCAATTGGTTACCATGCTAAAGTGTAAGAGAAGGACTCCCTTCACCTTAGACTGATGTGTATGACAGGTACCATAGCACCACAGTACTAGACACACATGGGAGTTTAATAAACACTGTCTGATAATTATTGTGAAGCATACAAAATACTGACTGTAGCATTTACACATAGGCCTTATGCTGCCATTTTTTTTTTAAAAAAAGTGTACTCTTCCACTTATACTTAAGTCTCTGCTAAGCAAACTACTCTTTAGTTGAGGATAGCTGCTAGGTTTGTGTTTTTATTTGGTTTTGAATATTCCCCTCCTTTCTTTTTTTTAATTTTTATTTATTTGTTTATTTGGCTGCATTGGGTCCCAGATGCAGGTGCAGTCTTCCCTCTAGTTGCGGCGTGCAGGTGTGTGGGGTCCAGAGCACGCGGGCTCAGCAGCTGTGGCACACAGGCTCACTAGTTGCGGCAGGTGGGCTTAGTTGCCCCAAGGCATGTGGGATCTTAGTTCCCTGACCAGAGATCGAACCTGTGTCCCCTGCATTGGAAGGTGGATTCTTAACCACTGGAGCACCAGGAAAGTCCCTCTTCCCCTCCTTTTTAATCATCTCTGCTGAATTCATATAGACCTTGAAATCAGGAACAACAGTTGTTCTTTGTTGAGCTTCTTTGTAAACAGGTTTAACCTCAAGGACTTCTTCCCTGCTGCAGAAACCAATTACCTAGGTATTGGGTGGGGAAATCATGAGGTCCCGGAAACCAGGTTTGAAAACAGAAATCTCAATCTGATGTGCAACTCTCCACTGATGTACTCAGAGCCTAGCCCTGGTCCCTGGATTCCTTGGTGCTTATTTTTCTTTGAAAAATCATCTAGTACCTGGTTCATAAAGCCCAGTCATCATTAATGAGTCAATGGATATAAAATCTTTTTAATATCTGATGTAAAAGCCCCATTTCATGTACAAAACAACCCTCTTATTGCATTAGTACTTGAGTGATTTGTTTTGGTAAATCTAGAATTCAATTATGATGTTTTCTAACAGATAGATTTCACTTTAGAGGCTTTTAAGAAATGGAAATTCATGTGTAGCTGAACTAAGTGGTGACCAGACATAGTTTTCATAAAGCATGTTTCCTTCAAGGAGGAAAGTTTTCCTCCTTGAGTTTTATGGTCATTCTAAATTAGGTAGGGTTTGTAATGATGTCAAAGGCTGGCTTTCTCTAGAAGATGACTAGCCACCCCTAGCTGACTCCATAAAGCTGTATTTTTCTGTTCCTAGTGATTCCCGGGATGATTCTGAGTCACTTTTGTAGCCTTGAACAAAACATAATTTTCTGAATTACCATTTTTACTTTATATTATGTAAAGCAAAGAGACTATATCTTTAACATTATGGTCTACGTGTACATCCAAACACACTACCATTAGACGCCAGATTCACCTACTCAGAGCCCCCTTGGTTTCAGTTCATGTGCACTTGAGACAAATAGAATCTGGTTTAGGACAAAATGAGCTCATTCCCCTGGACAGAGGAAAAACTCAGCATGCCAGTTTTGACTCTAATTTCACTCGTGTACAGTTATGATTCTTCAGCACAGCCATGAAATCTTGATTGATCCACTTTAGAATTCAAATGTAACTCTGGAATGCTAATTTCATAGTCATCCTTCCTAGAAAAAGCTGGTGAGACCATCCGTCATCTGTAATGCAAACAATAGCAAACATTTTGTGGCACTCTGTACCAGGCATTTTGTAAGTGCTTCATGTGCATTATTTCATTCCAGTCCCTACAGCAAGTCCTAGAGTCAGTACTCTTTGTGATCCCATTTTATAGAAGAAACTGAAGCACACAGGTGTGCCACACGTAGCCACAGTCAGAGGTGCAGTTTAAAAAGGTCTGTCTGATGCCACAGCCTGTGCTCTTACTACAAGATGGGTTACCATTGTTTCTGTGGTAAAATAATAGCACTGTAACAACTAATATTAATTGATTGCTAGCTATGTGCCAGATGAGTTAGATGCACTTTACATGTAATTGTTCACTTTTTCAGGTAACTATTATTATCACCAGGGCTTCCCTGGTGGCGCAGTGGTTGAGAGTCCGCTTGCCGATGCAGGGGACACGGGTTCGTGCCCCGGTCCGGGAAGATCCCACATGCCGCGGAGCGGCTAGCCCCGTGAGCCATGGCCGCTGAGCCTGCGCGTCCAGAGCCTGTGCTCCGCAACGGGAGAGGCCACAACGGTGAGAGGCCCGCGTATCGCCAAAAAAAAAAAAAAAATTATTATCACAATTTTGCAGATGAGGAAACTGAAGCTGAGAGAGGTTAAGTAAATTGACCAAAGTCTCAAAATCAGGAGGTGGCAGAACTAGGTTCATAGGGTGGGCCTGCGTTGACCGGTCAGTGTCCATTTGCACCAAAGCTGCAGTGCAGGGACCTGAGGAATGGGCAAAGGGTCAAATGTAGGGGTGGATGCAACAAAGAATTGTGGGAACAATGGACAGACTCAAAGTGGTTGGGCAGAGAGGAACCACGGGATCCAAGGCAAAAGAACTTCAACTGAGCAGCATTAACAGAAGAGGCAGTTTGGGAAGACAGCCATAGGTGAGACCCTGAGGCCTGGGAGAGTGGCAGCAGAACCCACACATGATTTGGAGGAAGGTGGTCAGAAAGCCAGTGGAATGAGGGGGAGGGATGAAATCCTGCCAGTGACCTCAGCAGAGTCCTGATAAACTGAGTTAACTCGTCCCTAACTAAATAAAAATCACGATGACCATGGACTTTATTTGTAATGTCTTCCTTATAGAGATCAACAAAGAAGTCTCTCGTCCTCCCTCACAGAGCTTGCTAACATTCCCCTTTCCCATTTACCCAATTTACTTTGACTAGAACAGCCATCCACTGAATTCATTAAAGGTTTTTGTTGTGAAAGTGTCTTGACTCTGGATAGTGTCTTCAATAAAACATGTCTCACTTTGTTCTCTCTCAGTCAGTCTCCCTGGACACCCCACATAATCATCCTTTTGTAAACAATGCAGGCTTTGAAGCCACTAGGAGCTCTGCAAGGCTAAGAGAGACGAGAATGAGCTACAGGCTCCCTGGTGGAAACCAGAGACTGGAAATCTTTCGTAACCTTCACTGTTTTTCCTGATTATGAAAGTGGTGAGTGTTCATTATAGAAAATACATGAAAGCACCAAGAAAAAACTATTATCCAATGGAGATAAGCAAACATAACATCTGGTTTAGAGTATTTTGGTTTTAGAGATTATACATATATGTAAAATGTTTTTAGTTTTTAAGCATTAAATTATGTGGAAATTTTATTTCCTTTTTTTTCTTTCACTTGATGCAGATCAAAAGTATCTCCCCATGTCAAATCAATATTCAGCGTACGGATTTTTAGTGACAACATATTAGCCCATCCTATTGAATTTCTGGTACTTTATAGTTCAGGATTCCTTTTTTGCCTTTTTATATTAGGCTGTTATGTTTGCTCTGTGGTTATACATTCAAACCCTGCCTTATTTGTTTCCTCTTTATGCTTTCTGAAATTTAAGACACTGGTTCTGAAACCCAGAAAACCCTGCTAAATAAGCATTGGAAAATAGAAATTCTGTTCTGTCTTGAGTTCTGCCATCAATTCCCTAAACAGCTGTGGCCAAATCCCTCTTCTCTGTGTGTCATATTCCACATCTGTCATGTTGCACTGTCTAATTTAAACATACTGTACTTTGGTAAATGAGAGGATTCCACCTGGCCAGCCATGGCACTGAGCTACAGAAGAGCTGGCGTTTCCTACAGAGAAACGATCATAATGGCGTGGGCCAGACATTGTGCTAAGCACAGTACACACATTATTCATTTGATTCTCCCAACATCCCAGTGAGGTAAGAACTATTATTCATATGCGGTAGAAGAAGAAAATGAGGCTCAAGGAGGTTAGGTAACTTGGCAGACACCTAGCAAGTAACAAGTTGGGGTTCAAGCCCAGCTTTCACTCATAGCCCCTGGCGATAGCTATTGCTTTTAATGGAGTAAAGCACTCCTCCCAAAAGATTCCAAACTCTGTAACCACGTCCTGTGAGGGAGCATAATGACCAATTGCTTTTCAAACACGTCTGCATCTTTTAGAAGCCAGTGGGCGACTGTACATGAGACAGATTTTCTTAAATGTTCAAATGAAGTAGGAAGTACTGAAAACAGATGTGTGATACAGGAAAGAAAAATGGCTCTTCAGACACAACTCTGGAAAATTGAGACAACTCTAGGATCCAATTTAAAAGAGAGTCCCAGATCCTGACATTTCCGAGGGCCCTGGTCTTCATTATCCTTCCTGAGTATTTTAATCACAAAAGTATGTAGCTCTTTAATATCTCCTTCGTCCTGCTCCTCCCTTGCACAAGGAAATGGTATTTTGAGTTTTTGAAACCAGCCCACAGATACAGGTCTATTTTTGTGAATCCAGACACATCCCTCCATATTCCCTCACCATCCCATCCTCCACTGTGTCTGTCCCTCCCTCCCTCCCACCCTCACACGCACAAAGGCCCTCAAGGAGACCTCAGAATAGAGAGGACCTCGCCCACCATGCCTGCCAGCCTCCCTGCCCCATGATGACTCACACATTTCACAGAGCCACCAAGACAGAAGAGAACTGATCACAGAACAAGCCATTGCCATCCTTCAGTCTGAGCTTTCTGCAGCTAAGCCTCTGCCTGCCGGCTCTGGTACTATCTCAGTGCAGCATCCAAGTGACACCCACATTTTTCTGGAAGGGGAAGAAAATGGGGAAGAGACGGAGGACAGCTTTGGCCTGCTGGGACTAAAGCTATGCTGTCCAGGTCAGCAGCCGCTAGTCTCATCTGGCTAGTGAGTACTTGAAATGTGGCTAGTCCAAAGTGAGATGTGCTGCAACTGTAAAATACACACCAGATTTCAAAGATAATATACGAAGAAAAGAATGTAGACTATCTCAGTAAGGAATTTTTAATTGACTATGTGTTGAAATGATACGCTGGGTAGATTGGAGTAAATAAAATATATTATTAAAATCAACTTCAGGGAATTCCCTGGCAGTCCAGTGGTTAAGACTTCACCTTTCAATGCAGGGGGTGCAGGTTGGATCCCTGGTGGGGGAGCTAAGATCCCACATGCCTCGCAGCCAAAAAACCAAAACATAAAACAGAAGTAGCATCGTAACAGATTCAATAAAGACTTTAAAAACCACATCAAAAACATCTTTAAAAAAAAAATTAAAAAAAAATCAAGTTCACCTGTTTTCTTTTTACTTTTGTAATCTGGCTACTAGAAAATTTTTAAATTGCATATATGACTCATATTCCATCTCCACTGTATTTCTATCGGGCTGCACTGGAGTTTTAGCATTTCTGCTGGCTCAGGTAGGTAAGACAGGACTTGAGTTTGCTGCCTCTGCCTTGGCAGCCATGGAACTGATCAGATCTTACCTCAACTCAGCTCCTGTCACAGTGGGTCTGTTCTTAGGTTCGTCTGGATGTGTTTGAAAGGAGCCTACCCCAGCATGTGGCAAATCCAGGGCATGGGTCTTTTTCAAATGTCTTAGAAATCCAACCCCTCTCTGCCCTCCGCTGAAGGGGAGCGGTTAGAAGACGAAGGTCACTAGCTCCCCTTTCAGAAACTTCTTTCTTCAGGAAGGACAAATCACTCCCATATGGCCCAACCTAGCCCTGGGTCCTTCCGCTGCACTCCCTTTCTCTCTTTTCCTCCCAAGATAGAAGGCCACCTCCCAGGGAAGGATCTGTAGCAGAAAGAGGCCTGCCCTGAAGAGACCTGGAGGAAAAGCCTTTATGTGACAGCTTTGGGTACCCTACACAGGCATCCTTCAGCCAAGCCTCATCATCTTCTGATCTTCAGGAAGAGCCGAGAGGATGGTAATACCCGGGAAAATATTGCAGAGCAAACTTCCCTCTGGCCATATTCTGCAAACTCCTCAAAGAGGCCTATCTCCAGAGGCATATTGCTTCAGGAGCTTCAGCAGTGGCTTGAGAAATTTAATGGTCACCGAGTACCACAGTGCAATAGCCAACATCAGCTTTCTTAGAAATGCAGGTACACGGGCTCTGCTGCAAAGTTTCTGAGCTAGCATCTTCAAATGCGTGCCCCAGGAATCGATGTCTAAGAAGATTCCCAGGTGACTTGTATGCACGTTAGAATCTGAGTGATGCTGCTAGAATTCACAACTGCTGTTTCTGCCTGATCAGCACCCACTTACTCTTCTTCCAATTACACCCCCTGATGTGCCTTAGGAAACCCCTTCTCCCGGTCTCAGGATGTACAGCAGGGACTAGACTGTTCCTTTAATTCCAAAAAGTACATGAGAATTAGGCCTGGCCAGTTAGAGCCTTGGGAGCACCTGGAATCTGCTGCAGGTCACCCCTGGGGTGGACTGAGGGGATATATTCAGGTAGCCCACTAGCACCTGCTACAGCCTCCCTGTAAGACTCTGGATAGTTCCTTCTGCTAAAGACACATTTGAAAATCACAGGTCTCAGTGATCTCCAAGGTCTCTTCCAGCCCTGCGGCTCCATGGTCCAGTGCCTCACAAGCTCCCTCATGGACACACCTCTGGGGGAGCAGGCATAGGAGGTGCTGCTGTGTCCTTGGAAAGGCGGAGAGGGCATCGCTCTCTGAGAGAATGCGGTGTTCTCTTCAAACTACTCTCTGTCTAGTGGGGGAAGATTTCTGATGTGGGTAGATTTACCTCAGCTCTAATCCCTTTAGATGTGACATGGTGAACAGGCAGCTGAGATAACCCCTTCCATGATTGTTCCTCCTGAAGTCCAGTCCTCAAAATACAGCTTCAAATAATACCAAAGGGCTCACTGATGCCCCATTTCTGGGGCTCCCTTTATAAACAATGTGAATCCTGGGGTCTTGCGTGTTATGGTTGACCCCCCCCCCCAAGCATCTCACCAGTGCTGAGGCATGGCGGGGTTGACGGTGGGTAGGGGGAAGACACTTCACGAAAGACCCGCAGGGACTGGCGACAGGTGAGCAATCCGGAGGGTCTGGGCTGCGTGTGGGAGGTTTTACGTTTCCTGACCTGGCTTCTCTCAGGACAGGTCAGACATGTCCAGGTCCAGAAAAGCCAATCAAGGAGAAAATGGAAGACATACCCACAAAGAGAAAAGATCATTTAGGTTTACAGATTTAAGGTCTCAGAAGAGAACTATTACCTGGGGGACCAGCAGAGAGGATGTTTGCTCAGCTCAAGGGACTAGCTAAATGGAACCTAATAATACGAATTTTCTCTGTGAAGGGGGAACCTTTCAAGAACTTAATTAACTGTAGAGATTTTAAGAAGAGTCATCTCTTAAACTGACCAAAGCCCCATTTTCCATTTCCTGCATGCACCTGTTATTACCTGCTCGCATGGTGTAGGTCCTTATGATGGCCTCATTCAGACTGAAGCTTGTGTTTATCATGCTGGAGACAACTCGCCTGAGACTGTCTGTATTCCTAACTTCAGAGGAGGCTCTGTAGGACAGAGGAAAGAAACTTTGAGGTTACACTGCTGGATCTGCTCTTTCTTAATGCTGTGGCCTAGGGCAAGTCATTCACATGTCTAGCTTGATTAAAACTTCAATACAATGGCTTGAACCAGATGATCTCTAGGGCCCCTTCCAGCTCTAACAGGATTCTAAATAGAAACCCTGAGGAGGGGCTAGTCTGTGCAGCCATAGGGAGTCCTCGCCATCCCAACCCAAAGAACACAGCCTCCAGGATGCACACCTCTGGGACCAGGCCTGTTTCACTTAGCCCATAGGGGAGTGACAGCTAGAAACTCCCTGACTGCAGAGTGGAGACAAAAAGCACCAGGGCTTCCCTTGTGGGCTCTCTGCACAAAAATATTGGACCCTGAGCTGGCTTCCGCTGCCTTCTGCTGCACCCTCATCTCCCTGGAGCCAGTCGCAGCCTGGCACTTGCAGCCCAGAGCCTTAGAGGGGACAGCCCCTGCCAGATAGATGAGGCATCATCACCTTGTGCTGAGAGCTACCTTTCTGCCCCCAGGACTAGGCCCCTTTAAGGGACATGGAAACATCCTACAGCCCTCCACCCTCTCCCAGAAGAGGGAGGGGAACATATGGTCTCTGTAAAGGACATCTGCCATGCATCTAGCCCTAAACAGCACGGCTGGAGCAAGTCACACTTCCATCCAGCTTGCCCTGAGAGCTCAGATGGTGTGCATTTGGGCTGTGGTGACAGGCTGAGCCTTTCTTTCCACAGCTAAGGAGACAGGAAAATCTCTTTCAAGACTCTTGATTCCTGTCTGGGGTCTTTGGAGCAGAGCTGGAAGTAGTTGGCTGTTATGGCTTGGATCTAGAACTTCCCATCCAGACTCATGTCTTTATGAGAGCAAATTCCAAATACTGTCCAGCTGAATGCAAGACCTAAGACAAGGACCCAACAGTGGTGCCACTGAAGAGTTCATGAGGGATTTAGACATGGCAGCTCCAGATTCTTTTCTAGCCCCACAAGGATTGCCTGCTGCCCCACATTTGGGGCTTAGAAATTGCTTTTGGAACTGCTTAGTACGGATGCAGATTCCTTTCCTCCCTTGGCTCAGCTGTTACACTGCCTTTATGGCTTTTTTAAGAGGTCATCTGTGAAGTTTTACTTTTGTGTGTGTGTGTGTGTAGTTTTTTCCTTCTTTTCCCTCTACTGTGGTCACTGGACATAAGAAACAATGGCCTAGACACCCAAAAGAATTGAAAGCAGGATCTCAAAGAGATATTTACACACCTATGTTCATAACCACATTTTTCACAGTAGCCAAGAGTTAGAAGGAACCCAAGTGTTCATGTACAGATGAATGGATAAACAAAATGTGGTGTGTGCATACAATGGAATACTATTCACCCTTAAAAAGAAAGGAAATTCTGACAAATGCTACCACATGGATGAACCTTGAGGACATTATGCTAAGTGAAGTAAGCCTGTCAGGAGAAGATAAATATTGTATGATTCCATTTATCTGAGGTTTCTAAAGCAGTCAAAGTCATAGAGACAGAAAATAGAATGGTGGTTGCCAGGGGCTGGGGGAATCAAGAATGAGGAATAGTGTAATGGGTATAGAGTTTCAGTTTTGCAAAATGAAGCGAGTTCTGGAGATTGGTTACACAACAATATGAATGTACTTAACACTGCTAAACTCTAGACTTAAAATGGCTAAGGTGGTCAATTTTATGTTATACGTATTTTACAACAATTAAAAATTTTTAAAAGAAAGAAACAACAAGTGGCAGTAGACGAGGCACATGGGAAAGCAAGGCTCATGTGGATTCCATATTCATGTGTCCCAACTACTCTGGTGGCAAGGCCACGGTACAACAAGAGTACTTGACACTCAGTGTGTCTCAAGCTGAGCCCTTATAAAGACAGGGCCCAGTTCTGCTCTACAGCCCAGTGCTGCACTCAGTGTTGGTCAGAAAAATTTAGCCTACCTCCCTCTTAGAATTCATCTGGGTCACTGAAGCCTTCTCTGCACAAGAAACCTGAGCACACACCTGAAGGACCCATTGCCACACAAGATGTGAATGCCTAGTGGTGTGTTACACACTGAATTGACAGAACAGAGATAGCTCCTGCTTCCACTCTGACTGTTTCAGACCTATAGTCTGAAACACACTACCAAGGAAGCAGTGGATGGACTCTCAAAGCCATGATCATTGCAGAAAACTTTTTTTTCTAACTACCCTCCATACTGGCCCCCAAGAAATAGCATAGCTATAGAGCAGTTCAAAATGTCTGCTAAAGGGATAGCAGTTTGCCTGAATCTGACCTTGGCTCTGCCTTTTTCTCACTGTTTTGATATGAGCATATTATTTAACTTTTCTAACTTTCATCTTTAAAATAAGGATAATGCTATAGGTGCTTGTTTGGGTTTGGAAGGGTTAAATGAATGCTGCTTGGGGAGCCCTTACCCCAGAGCCTGCACACAGTAAGTACTTGATAAGTGAGGACTTGTTACTATTTTCTCCATCCAGCCAAATCCTACCCATGTTCCAAGAACCAGCTCAAGCCCCTTTTCTTCCATAAAGTACTCCAAGAGCCCACCATGAACCAAAAGCCCACTCTGAACTCTCCCATAACACATTATTTGAACACTTCATCTTTGTGGCAACTCTGAAGGGATCAGGGCTCATCAGGTCTCTCCACAAGGCAGGGTGGAGAGGGTTAAGAGGTGTCATTCTTAGAACTCCCAAATGTATAGGAATTGTAAGCGATACCCCATGGATTGCACATAATAACTGATAAAACAAGGATTCAAAACGTGGCCCTGTTCATTCTTGCAGCTGGGACTACCCTTATTTGTATTCTATGATTTGAGACGTACCAGAAAAGACTGTCACCCTCAAATCTCTCCACACCAGTGCAGAGGGCCTTTTTTGGGTTCAACTGTCTCCCTACCCCTCTTCTTTCAAGTGTAAAGTATTTGTTAAGAGGGATTTTACACCCGTCTTACCTGTGTGAGTTTCTTGAGTTTTCTGAGACTGTATTTTTAGTTATAAATTTACAATGTTTGGGGGCAAGGATTCAGAAACAAGAGAGATGGATCCTAGAGAAAACCTGATCTACTTTATAATTAAGCCACCTGTTCATTCTGCCCATTTCCACACTCATTCAGTAAATATTTCCTGAACAGCCACCATATGGCAGGCACTGTTTGCCCCTGCAAGGGTGACTCTGCCGGGAAAGCCCTCTTCAAGACTCTGAGAAGGGAATTCTCCAGTCTTTCCAATGCTGTTTTCACAGTCAGTGTATTCAATATCTCTGCTTGGTGATATGGGAAACATAAAGCCATTCAATGGAACAACTTTAGTTCTAGCGCAGTGACTTAATTATCTCTTATCCTGAGTACCTCATATGTTTCCAGGCATATAGGTTAGTAAGGTTGGATGGATGAATGGATGAATGGATGGATGGACAGATGGATGGATGATGGATGTTGTAGATAACATGAGACTCAGTCTGAGTTCCCTAGCAGATACCAACACAAAGATTTGAATGCAAGTCATTTACTTGGGAGATAATCCCAGGGAGCTGATAAGGAAGAAGGGAAGTGAGACAAGTAAGAGAAGGAAGCCAATAAATGGTGTGTTATAAAGCAGGTTACCGCTCTGACAAGCATCTGGTTACTTACCAGGCATTGAATACTGAATGTCTCCCCTGCCTTCCGACCCTACCTAACTGAATGGTTATGGAATGCAGATGTTCTAAATGAGAATGTGAATGCACAAATATTTTATGTGATGTTACTTGCCTTCAAGTAACATCAAGTTACTTCAAGTTCTTTTTACCATCCCTTAAGACCAGAGGCTTCCTAGAGATTGTCCAAGATCTTGGGTGAATTCAGTATGTCCTTGGGCAAATTTAAGTAAAGTTTCTAGAAAATATACTTCCTTTTTGATATGTAAGGAAATAGCTTTGTTTAAAGTCACTCATCTATCTCAGGACAGGATAGTTTACTTTTAAGACTAGCTGACTTTATATCCCATCATCACTTCTTAGCTATGTGACCTTGGGCAGGCTACTTAAACTCCCTTTCCCCATCTGCAAAATGGCGATAATAATAGCATCTATCTTGTAGGAATGCTGAGGTTATTAAATGAGACTGTTGGTTAAGCGTTTATCAGCGACTGACAAAGAGTAAGTAAGTACTCAATAAATACAAGGTATTCTTATTATTGCCTGGAATGAGTAAAAATGTGTGCTAGATGAATTTAAAAATTCTAGTTCCACTAACACTATTAAAAGTACAACCATAATTGTGGTATGCAGATAGATAAAACAATCTGGACTTCTCATAAAAGTTTGGAGCTTTTGTGAATACTAAGAAAAAAAAGACGAATTGGGCTTACCATCTAATACCAACAAAGATGAAATAAAACACTTAGGGGACTTCCCTGGTGGTCCAGTGGCTCAGACTTTGCACTCCCAATGCAGGGGGCCCAGGTTCAATCCTAGTCAGAGAACTAGATCCCACATGCCGCAACTAAGAGTTTGCATGCCGTAACTAAAGGTTCAACATGCCACAACTAAAGGTCCCGCATGCCACAACTAAAGTTCCCACATGCTGCAACTAAAAGATCCTGCATGCGGCAACAAAGATCCCATGTGCCGCAACTAAGACCTAGTGCAGCCAAATAAATTAATTAATTAAAAAAAAAAACCCTTAGTTCTGTGAATTTAATTCTCTGATGTCAAATCTTAGAGGGACCGGGATTTAAGGGTACAGGTAACCTCCACTTTTCCAAAGTTCACTTTATGCTAATTCGCTTTTACAAAAGAACTATATTAGTACCTGTTTTCACTAACTGAAAGAAATCCGAAGAGGATTTTAGCTTTTACAAAGAAAGGCTGAAAATGAAAATAGTGTTCAACATTTGTTTTGCAGGAGTCATGGAGACAGTGCACACCCCAAGCAGAGAAGTGACAGTGGCACCACCAAGCTCGTTCCCCAGGATCTACACTTAGCATCTCAGCATCAAGCCGCCATAGCTCTGAAAAACATCTGCGAGCATATGTGCTTTATCTCGATTTATTTTGTGCATCCGTTAGCAACATGTGTCCTAACTGCTTCTTCGATTGATGCCATTTCAGCTTAGGAAATGTTTCTCTACTTTCAGATTGCGGGGGAAACCTGTATATCGAGCATCATTCTTATGGAGGACATAGGAGGAGAAGGCAGGCCTAGTCAGCTTCTCTTGTTATATACGGGGAAAGACTGACTGTCTTGTGTTTAAATATTAAGCTCTTATTTGTTAGATTTCTATGACCTTCACTCTTGACGTTTAGGGGAAAACATTAGATCTGTTTCTGCACTGTGCTCCACATCTGTTAGATAGATCAACCAGAAATTGTATTTGGCGGCTAGTAATTGAGACTTAAAATATTGACTTAAATCCGGCAGAGATTTCTTTTTCCCTTATGAAATAAGCATTCTAGAGTCTGGTGACTCCAAAATGTCATGAGGGACCTAGGCTCCTTCCAGCTCTAGGTTCCACCATCCCTAGGCTATAGCCCTTGTCCTCATGCTGTCAGGGGACAGCCTCATGTAACAGCAGGTGAAGGCACTGAGCCCACTGAGGGCCTCCATCAAAGGGAAATGACCCAGTCTTCACCAGCAAGGAGCAGAGCAGCCACAGCACAAGCAGGTCAGCCGGGCAGCATCCTGCCCTCCTCACCTCTCAGCCGGCACCACCTGCCCCAGACTGCAGGCCCCAGCCAGCAAACCCAATGCCACTGCCCTGCTGGGCACAAGGGAATGATCTAGATGGATTATCTAATTCCTTCCTATTTTACAGGTAAAGACAATGTGTTCCCACAGAAGTTTAATGTCTTGCCCAAGGTCACATAGCTCAAAGAAAGGAAAGTGGAGATAAGAATCAGATGTATCAACTTCAAATCTGGTGTTAAATAGGACCCCAAGTTCCCACCAGCACCAACCTTTCAAGAAATCAGCCCAGAAGCATGATTAAGACAAACTGTGAGCTGCTCAAGATACTCTTCCACCAACCGGGCCAACATGTTCCACGTCCTTGGCGCTCAGGCTAGCATTTCTGGTTGGGGGTGCACAGTCGGGTTGCAAGCAGATTCCGTAGCACTGAGGGGAGGGGAGGCGTTCATAACAAGCGTGGGAGCAGGGGAAAGGCATCCCCTAAACTGCAGCCCCTCCATGCAGTAGCTCTAGGAGCAAACAGCTTAGCTCCAGCCCCACGAATGGCAGATGCGAGCAGTAGCAGGTGAGCAACCATCCTGGTTTACCCAGGACTTTCCTGCTTTAGGAAGGAAAGTCCTGCAACCCGAGAAATCGCTCAAACTCTGGCAAAGAAGGGCAGCTGGCCACCACGGCATAGTTCTGTTGTCTCTTGTGGGCCATATGTATAAAGACTTTCAGTGGAAACTGGGAGAAGTGGGGAAGAGGACAGAATGAAAGGTGGCTGGTCCACCACTTTGGACCCAACCCAGCAGAGTCATTTATTGAGTGCGAAACTGATGAGCGGCACGGTGCCAGGTCATGCCTGGACATGCACAATCATGGTTAATGTTTCCTGGGCACTCATCAGTGCCAGGCAGCAGGGCTTCTTGTAGATGAATGCAGTAGTCCTCACAACACCCCTAGAAGGCAGATTCTATCGCTCTGCCACTCACAGAGAGGAATATGAGGCACAGGATGGTTAAGGAATGTGCCCGAAGTTAAATAGCAGGATGGCGGGAGAGGCAGGGTTGGACCAGGCAGAGGGACTCCAGAGCCCATGTGCTCCCTTCTTCACCGCACTGCCTCGCAGAGGAGAGATGCAGGCTCCTCCTCACTCAGGAAGCTGATAGGCTGACATGCAGGACGAGGCGAATGCTCAAATCTCTGAGGAGTAACAACAGTCACACCTTGGCTCACCATGGGCCCAGCCTCTGCTCAGCCTCTAGGTAAAATGTCTAATTTAAATCCTCATCACCGTGAGTGTGGTACTACTATCTCCATTTTACAGAGGATCAGAGCGTGGCTGAGAGAAGTCAAGAATCTTAACCAAAGTCGCCCTGGGGGGTGGGGCTGGGATGCAGATGCAGGAATCTCATTCCGAGACAGGGCAGAACTGTGCAGTGGTCAGGAGCTGGGGCTGTTACCCAGGGGCAGGCTAGGTAAGGGCCGGACAATACTATGGGGTTGGCCAAAGAGGTCGTTTGGGCTTTGCCGTAACATCCTACGGAATGGAAAACCCGAACGGACTTTTTGGCCGACCCCATACAAACCGGGCGCCCTGGGCACTTCGCCATCCCTGCGTGTTTGTTTCCTCGTGCTGAGTACAGGACTCCAGTCCTGAGCCCTGGGCTGTGTGCAGCCAGCAGCGCCGGAGCTGGTGGTGGCTGCCACTGTCCTGCAAGAGCCACCCTGGGAGCGTCGCAGAGCAGCACGAAACCTTCAATCCTGCCACCCCGGCCTTTTCGTTAAGGATAAGCGCCACAGCATGGTGCTATTCTGGGAAGCGGCTTTCCACACGCACCCCCATGCTGCCCCTCAGTTGTAGCCGTTTGCTTCCTGCTCCAGAGAAGGGCCGAAGACACCTCATCTCCCTACACACAACTGCGGCAGGGAGGAGGCCCCATCAGGCCCCGTCCTGTCACGGAGCTGCAGGCTCGGGGTATAATCACCGCATAACCAAAAGGCATTATTAGTATAGACGTGTTCCAGAAGAGACTTGTTTAACAATCATTCAAGGGGGCAAATGTCTGAAAGACGTGCTGCCGTTAGGCTCACAGAGCCCTCTTTGGCAGCAGCAAGTCCTGGGCGCTCTGACCTCCCACTGGAGAAACGCACGCGGGCCTGCAGGGCACAGGAAAGCTTTCTGAGAGAATCCCTACTACTTTAACATCTGTACTGAGTGAGAGCATAGTGGAGGCTCCTAGACAGCGGAGTTACCTGTAAGAGGGGCCACACCATCCGGCTGACAAGATGGGACAAGACTGGGGGTGATGAGTGGGCTCTTTAGAAAATACAACAAACCCTACTGCTTCTCCCACAATCGAAAGGGAAAGTGAGCCCCAGAACAGAGAGGGAGAGTCACCTCTCCACAAAGAAATAAAGCCACCTTCCTAGGTGTTAAGGCCAGGAAGGACCCTAACCTAGTGTGTATTGGAGCTAGACAATCTGGTGGAAAATCAGCGATAACGGCCCTAATCAAGCCACAGACCCTGGGGCTCATGTGTAATGACGATAATGATTAAAAACAATAATCATCATTATTTACCATATGTCAGCACTGATCTAATCACTTCATTCACGGGCTCAACATTTGTGACAACTCTATGGGGTAAGGAGTATTATCATCTCTGTTTTACAGATATGGAAAGCAAGGCGTAGAGAGGTTAAGTTGCTTACCCTGGAGCGCACAGCTGGAAAACGGCAGAGCTAGGATTTCAGTGCAGGACGTCCAGGGAAAACCATGGGGAGCGTGTGTATGGGATGGCATTAGGGGCGACTACTCTGAAGCCATGAAGTGCTGTGCGGTTCTGGGTGCTTACTTGCCTATTGCAGAATGTGAACGTTGATTTTCCTTTCTTGTAACAAAGCTGTCTTCTGGGTCCTGTATGCAGGTGTCCGCAGGCCCAAAAGACAGCTCAGTGGAGAGAATTCCGCAGGTTTCTAGCTAGGAGCTGGAACAACAAAAGTGTGTCGTCTCTAACGTAAAAACGTCTGACACCAGCTCACCTGTAAACGCACTATGTCACCCTGCTTCGTGAGCTGGATCAAACAACTCTCTTTTATGTCCCCAAACCAAAGGTTTTCTTCAGCTGTGAGAAGGAGGTGAAAGAGCATGAGTCACCTGACCAGCCTGAATTTGAAGAGTCCTAACTGCAGCCCTCAAAAGGATCCGTTTTTTTCTGTTTGTTTCTCCTATGACCCTGTACCTTCTCCTCACCGGCCACTGCCCAAATCAGGTCCAGATTTGCCTGGGCACTTCTTCAGAGACTGGCTAGTTATTTCCTGGGTGGTCAACCTGAATTACATCCCCTGCCTAGTAAGAGTTCCATTTGCCTGAAGAAAAAACCCCCAAATCAGAAGCAATGTTCATGATGTATCGCTAAATTTAAAAACCAGGTTACAAAATAATATGTAAGTTATGATAGTATTTTGGGGAGAAAAGAATAGCGATAATAATAATAATAGCTAATGTTTGTTGAGTGCCCACTGTGTGCCAGGCACTGTGCTATCTCTTTCATTAATCCTCAGAGCGATAGAATGGGGTAGGTATGAGCACCCCGAGACTGAAAAGATTAAAGAAATCACCCAAGGTATAAGTGGTGGAGTCAGGAATTAAACCCAGGCTGACTGATCACATACCCTGTTCACATCACCACCCACCTTCCGGCCTCTATATACACCAAGATGTTAGCTGTGGGAACCTCTGGGGTCAGATTCTTCTTTTTACTTGTCTGTATTTCCCAAATTTTACTCGCTAAGCATCACTGTTTTTGTGTTTAGTGGGTAAATGTTAAGAGTGTGTCCAACCCCCTCCCCACCACCACTGAGATCTTCACAGCCTTAGGAAGCCTCTCCTCCTGCCCATTTTTGGCCTGCCCTCCTCACTCCTCACGACCAGCGTAGACTTCTGCAGCTCCACAGCCCCTTGGGGAGCAAGCCCCCCCAATCAGACTGGAGAAGCAAGCCCATCTTTGCCCCCTTTAAAGAAGATCCCAGCTGAGTCCTCCAGGATGTGTGTGCCTATTAATAGGACCAGTGTGAACAGATTTTCCAGGTGGTCATATTTTGGAAAGAGTTTGTCTGGACTTTGGGCCAGAATACTAGAAAGTAACCTGAAATCATCCTGAAAATGCTAACACTTCACAATTGTCAGCCCTGAGGAGACCTAGTAGAGTTGCCTTCTGAACTCTGAAGAAAAAGCAATCCTTCAATTCCTACACTGTCCTTAGCATTGTCAATCAACTCTGTGCTCTTCTGTGAGAGATATATACACACGCAGGGAATTTACAGGCCAGCTGAAGAGGCAAGACAGGCATCAGGTAGGTAGAAAGGAGCATGCCTCTTTCAGCACCGCCTATATAGCACATTTATCTCAAATAGTTTCCATTAATTCACTCTGGTGCTGAATTGTGCGTTAGTATGTAATTCTGTCACAGCTAGCCAGTCCGTGCAGTGAACAGCATGCTACTGTGTGTTCTCAGTGCTGGGAGACTTTTCTGTGGGTTTCTCATGTTTGCACATGTCCTACAAGTCAGGCACTGACTGCCCTTTGTTCCTGACCATCTTTTCAAGAATGTTTGTGTAATGAAACACCTTGGAAGATAGAGCTAGTGTCTCCCTCCAGAGCAAAGGGTAGCCTTGCTGACTGCCCATTGCAAAAGATCTGGTTCTTTAAACCCACGGCTCTCTGTAATGCAACACTCTACCTGTGCAGGCATCATCTGGCCCTAGTAGTATCATACTATGAGAACTGGGGCTCAGGGAACCCACTCAATATTGCTAATACTCTAGAGCTCTGAGTTATAAACTGTTCTTTATCTCTAACCTAGGAGTCCCATGTCCTCTATCAGCATCCATGAAACTGTGGCAGGCTAACTTGTTACTTAGCAAGGAGGGTAAAATTTCAGACCCTTCACAGTTTGTGACACATAGCTGGTGGGTTCTAACATGATGTAATCTAATGTTCTCAAACTGAGGAGCACCATCTACTCCATTCACTCAGATGACGTCTGTCCTCCAGCCATTATTTTCTTTTCTGTGGATAGTTTTGATGACTAATTACTGAAGAAACGGTATACAAGTGACCACGCTTGATCTGCTGAAAATAAATGAAGGGACAATCACACTGGCCATAAAATGTAGGAATAATGGTAGCTCAAGTCTCCTTCAAGAAAATGGTTTGAAAATCAAGGGTATAGATCAACAGGAAATAAGGGATTGATTGAAATTCTTTGATACCAAAAGAGCATTAAAACACCACTGTAGTTAGGGAGGGTTGATCAACAGTTGCAGAAAGAACTGAAGAGAATGGAAGAACAATGACCTACATATGCCACTGAGAATGCATCCTCTCTGGGATGTGCCAGGAAGACCAAATAGCACTGATTTCCTTTCTATCCCCAGGAAAGCATTTTCTAAGTAGGATAAGCCTTAATTCCATCATATGGCACAGATGAGTATCACAGAAATTTGTAAACTAAGTCCATTTCTGATTCTAGCCCTGCCATAGGATAAGAGAGCATGTATAAATGTGGCCATATTGAGATTTTTGTCCTAAAACACTACTGGAGAAAAAGTTAATTATTAGGTTTAGTAGAAAACATTTCACACAATTATTCCCTTTAATTTTGTTTTCAGCTATGGGAAGTCATGACCATGTCACGAATAATAAGCTCTTAAAGTATAGCATTCAAGGAAAGAATTTAGTCATCAAAATGCACGATAAAATCAATCTGACTCAGATTTTCCAGTATAAACAATCATTGTGCTACCTGGTGACCAGGCATAAACAAATCATGTAAATGAATATAATTAGTATTACTTTGATACAAAATCCAAGCATTTGCAAATCTTTCCTTTTTTCTTATTGTCAGGATCCTTTACTCTAACCTCATGCATCAAGGACACTGAAGGACACACAGTGGGGCACCCATATTACAGGGCCAAGCTTTTAACGACTAGGAAAAGGAGACACAAATTAAAGTTCCTTCTTTCAGCTGCTTCCCTTTGGAATGGAGAACTGGGAGCATACTTCTGAAGCCCGCATTTTGCCCTCAAGGAGTAAGACTGTTAGAAGGAGCACAATCCTGGGATTGAGGAACAGTGAGGCTCATATATGTTCAGCTCAATTTAGCAAAGTAGAGGAACAGAAGCCAAAACTGGGAATAAAGAGTCTGCATGACGATTGTTCTTGATGCTCATAGAGGAACTCTCAGCAGAGGCAGATACTTGAAAGATAGAAGTCCAGGGTAGGAGAGGTGAGAGACTCTTAGTCCTGGTTTGATCAGGACTAATAGTTTTCCCACTTACCATTTTTACGCAGTCAAATTATCTACCTACTTTTCTCCTCCCTTTCTTCCTCTTCCTCCTCCTTCCCTCCTCCGCCTCTTCCTCTTCTTCTGCCTACTCTCCTCCCCATTACACATTCCTACTTTCATTCTTATTAAAACACATAGGCCCGGAATCTACCTCTGGCCCCAATCTCCATGCACATACATTTCATGACTGTCAATATCTGCTTCAGAAGGTCAGTAAACACTTTTCAAGGGGACCATCTATTTTACACAGTCCACTCAGTTCCCTGAGAACTCAGAAAGAAGCTTTGCCTCACTAGATTGAAACACACATGTAGGGAACTCCCTGGCGGTCCAGTGGTTAGGACCTGGGTTCAATCCCTGGTTGGGGAACTAAGATCCCACAAGCCGTGCAACCAAAACAAACAAACAAAACAAAAAACAAAAAACACATCTCCATTCGTCCTATTTAAAGATTGCCCACCTGGCCATCTCATTTTTAGAGGCTTATAATTCACGTACCAAACAGTTCACCCATTAAAGGTACACTTAAGTGGTTTTTGGATTATTTAAAGAGTTGTGCAACCATCACTACAATCAATTTTAGAACATTTTAATCACCCTAAAAAGGAACCTTTAGCAGTCACTCCCAATTCTCCTCCAAATCTCCACCCACTCCCCGCCCCCATCACAGCTCTTGGCAACCATCAATCTACTTTCTATCTCTATGAATTTGCCTATTCTGTACATTTGCATAAATGAAATCAAACAATACGTGATGTTTTATAAACTAGTTCCTTTCACTTAGCATAATATTTTCAGGGTCCATCCATATTGTTGCATATATCAGTACTTCATTACTTTTTGTTGATGAGTAATGTTCCATTGTATGGATATACCACATTTTTTTATCTACTCATCAGTTGACGAACATTTGGGTTGTTTCCACTTTTTGGCTATTATGAACAATGCTGCTATGAATATTCATGTACAAGTTTTTGTGAGGACCTATGTTTTCATTTCTCATGGGTATACCTAGGAGTGTAACTACTGGGTCATATGGTAAGTCTATGTTTAACCTTTTAAGAAACTGTCAGCCTGTTCTTCCAAGTAGCCATACTATTTTACATTCTTAGCAGCAACGTCTGAGGGCTCCCGTTTCTCCACATCCTTGTCAATATCTGTTACTATTTTTTTTTATTATACCTATTCTAATGAATGTGAAGTGGTATCTCAATGTGATTTTGATTTGCATTTCCCTGACAACTAATGATGTTGAACATCTTGTCACGTACTCATTCACCATTTTTTTTAATCTTCTTTGGAGATACGTCTATTAAGATATTTGCCCATTTTTTAATCAGGTTTTTTTAATTAAGTTGTAAGAGTTCTTTATATATTCCAGATACAAATCCTTCATCAGATACATGATTTGCAAATATTTTCTCTCCTTTTATGAGCTGTCTTTTCATTTTCTTGATAATGTGTCATTTGAAGCAAAAGAAAACTTACTAATTTTGATGAAGTTCAATTTACCTATTTTTTTCTGTTGTGACTTGTACTTTTAATATCATGTTGAAAAAAAAACGACAACATTGTCTTGTCCAAAGCCACAAAGATTTATGCCTGTCTTCTAAGAGTGTTATAGTTTTAGCTCTTACCTTTATGTCCTTGACCCATTTTAAATTAATTTTGTGTACTGTGTGAAGTAAGGGTTTATATTCATTCTTTGCAAGTGGATATCTTTAGTTGTCCCAGCATTATCTGTTGAATGATTTTTGCTTTTTAATAAACTTCCCCCAAGAGATCGCTATGAATTTACTAGTACCTCAACTCTGTTTCCAAAGAAATTTGTTTTAGGGTGGCTTCTTCTGGTGATGGAGCTGGTGTTACATATGGCAGTTGGGAGGAGTTTGCCAGTGTCTATCCACATTCCAGATTACTCCCCATTTCACCCCATATCTTCTTTAGTGGGTTTCTTCAGCTTAACCAAAGTGGCATCACTGAAATCAAGTCCTTTGTAAAGCATGGGAGTAGATGTGCTACCTGGATTTTCAGGTAACCAAAGTTACTTATGAAATTGAAACCTTTTTAATTTGGGAAAAAAGATTATGAGGATGGAATGTAGGAGCCTTATGACTACAGCACTTTCTCTTTATAAAGAAGATTACAGTAGATATCACTGGGCTGGGCCCGGGGATAACTATTTTCCTGCTGGGTATTTGCCACTTCCCTGAGATCTGGCTTCTCCATCAGCAGCCTGTATGCAAAGCTGGTGTTCAAGGAGGCCAGGACCGAGCCATAGACAGAAGCAGTACAGCAAGCTGGAAAGGGACTCTTGATTTCAAAAGTCCAGAAAGACCTTCTATTTTTCCAGGTATCATTTTCAAGTTAGATGATAAGGATATTCCATTGGATAGAGAAGTTGTTACCCAAATGAGTTTCCTGGGTTCCTTTGCTTACCGTGGGATAAGCAGTTAGGACTGTCTTCAGTTATTTCCATAACCAATGCCTCTCTTTTAAACTTTACTTAGGATCAGAATCACCTGGGGTGCTTATTAATAATCTATCTTCCTTGGTCTCACTCCAGAATAGAAATTGCATTTTTAATGAGTAGCCCAGATGATTCTGATGTAGGCCATTCCTGGACCCACTTTGGCAACATGGCACTGAAGATTATCTAAGGACTCTGAGTTATATTTAGCTCTGCTCCTTAGTGTGGCTTTCTCATGACCATGGTGTCACCCAAGACTAGGGAGAGGGTGTGAGGGTACTAGAGTCTGGGGAAGGGAAGAGTAGAATGTCAGTACATGTGAGATTGGAAGAAAAAGTTTGGCAAAGAACAGCCTGGAAACCTTTTGAAGATGTTCAGACAGTTAAGACAGAAGGTGGAGAAAATGTGTCATATATGAATATCCCCCATATTATTATTATTTAACTAATATATTTTTCTTTATATCAATGCATCTGATATTGCCACCTCCTTAAGACTTGTCCTGAAAAATTATATCCAAGTTAATTTTTTTCAAATTACAAAAAACATACACATTACAAAAAATATATAATTACTGTCATTTTAAAAAGTGTCTATGTACTACTTAAAGTCTCTACAGGACTACCAGCAACGAAAACACCGTCCTTGGGAAAACATCTCTTTACTATGTAAGCTTCCAGAGGGCAATTTGTTCCCTCCCTTGGCAATTCTTTGAGATGCTCTAGGATCAAGAGAGTTTTAAAAGATAAATCTGTTTTCTAGAGTCAAGATTAACCTCTTGTCTGCCTTCTAAATAGGTCATAACTTATGAGGTTGAGAGTTTTGAACAGTTTGATCTCCAGATTATGCACGTATTTGATTTCCACTGTAAAGTATAAATGCCTGCAAATTAGAAGTTAATGCAATCTTCCCAGAGGGTGTTAGAATTACTATTACTGCTGTACTCTTTATTTCTTTCCTTTAACAGTTCAGTCTTTTAGGAAAGGCTTTGGAATGTTATATATTCAGCTACATAAACTAAAAAATTTAAAGGAAGTTTCTTTGAAATGGAAAAAAAAAGGTCAAATGTAATCTTCTTGCACATTTAAATTCTGTTAAACACATACAAAAGAATGTGTTCAGATGAATTTCAAATATATCTTTATCAGTGGCTATTTCCCCTCTTCCAACACTCCTGAATAAAGGAGGCTTTAAGGAAGCTGCCTGTATATGCAAGTCTCTATATGTAAGTTCATATGCCAGTCTGCTAGGAACATAATGCAATCATAGTTTGCAAATGCAAATTTAGGGTAGACACCAGACTCCGTAAATAGAGATCTATGAGATTGTCTCTTTAATATTTGTTAGAAACCAGGTATTGCACAAAAAGGGTGAAATGAAATTCTGTATAGCATTCTGAGCATCCTATTCATAATGAGATATGTAAATTTTGCAAATTGGGGAGAATATAATAATGTTTTACATACTAATAGGAAAGTTTAGTCCCGCTTATTATATATTTGGTTCATTTCGATGTGTGAGTGCTCAATTTATGCCAGTCACCATTCTGAAAGACATAAAATGGAAGCATAAATTTATGTTTCTTTTTCTGGTTTAATCTTTTCATCATGCCAACTGAGTAAACATCTGCAGAGAAGACGCATATGCTCTAGGCAGAGCAGAAATTTCGTATTTCCATCAAAGCACTAGACCCCTTTTGTTGGCATAGCCAAAAGAAGAAAAGTATCTCTATGTACTAAAAACACACTAGAGCGAAAAACCCAGAAGAGCGTGCTTTCTTTTCTTTCAAAGGGTTTTATTATGCTTTGCAATACATATGTGTCTCCCACCTTTAAGTGAATGCTGCAGGCTTGGACTGGGATTATTGCATGGCCAGTTGATGGGATAAAGACCTGAAGCCTTTCCCCAAGTTTCCTAGATGTCTTAAATCCCCAAATTTCATTATCCCCTAGATTTTGCAAGCCCCATGGATGGGACACAGGCTACCCAAAAATTACATTTGTATTCCTTGACCCAAATAACTATTTGTCCAAGCTAAAAGTAATTTGATTTTTTTAAAAAAGTGACATGACATTTCTTGTGCCCAAGTGTTATGACACAAATTCATATCTGTTACATTGGTTTAATATCTATGTCTTTCACTAGATTGTAAGATTCTGAAAGGTTAGGACCATATCTGTTTTGTTCACCACTGTATTCCACACCACACTTTATATGCTCAATAAATATTTGTGGAAAGAAGGGAACAAGGGAGAAGTAGATGAGGGGAAAGGAGGAGAAGAAGAGAGAATGGGAATGTGAGAAAATATAGGTTGGTCTCTGCCCCCAGTTCCTGGCACAGAGTTCCCGAAACCCTTGTAATTTCCTAAGTGATAAGAACACTACAAGTATCTTTTGTTCTAATATCTGTCTTCGACTGCATTCCTGACACAAGGCTCCTAAACAATTGTAACTTCCTAAGTGATAAGAGCACTAGGAGCATCTTTTGTTCTAAGGAGGTGATTCTTGGTGGGCTGGTCACCAGAAAGATCAAGCCATGATTAGAAGCTTGGAATGTTCAGCCCTACCCTTTATCCTTCAGAGAGGGAAGAAGAAACGGAGTTAAAAACTAACCATGCCTACACAACGAAGCTGCCATAAAATCCCAATAGTAGAGGGTTCAGAGGGCTTCCAGGTTGGTGGACACATCTTCTATACCAGGAGGGCGACACACCCCAACTCCACAGGGACAGAAGCTCCTGTACTGGGGACCCCCCCAGACCTCACCCTATGTACCTCTTCATCTGGCTATTATCTGTATCCTTTATCATATTCTTTAATACACTGGTAAAGGTAAGTAAGTGAAACAGGAGGGAAGGGGGCAGGGCACAACCTTTGAAAGAATGACACAGCCCAAGGACATGACGTAAACTGATTAGGACCAAATGGGTCCAAGATGGCGGACAAGTCGACTTCCACTAGACCTTGAGCCTCAGTATACGCTCACTGTAACACATCAGCAAGCTAAATGACACACCCACAGGCGCCACGACAGTTCCAAGACCGACCATAAGGATCAAAAAGCGGGCAGTGGCCCAATTCCTGGAAATCCCCTCCGCTTCCTAAAATAGCTGGAATACTCCGCCCACTCATTAGCCTATGAAATTACCCACCCCTATAAAAACTGACAACCCCTTTCCCTGGTGCCTTTCTCACCTTCTGAGATGGCCCACACTCTGTCTGTGGAGTGTGTTTCTCTCTAAACAAATCCACTTCTTACCTATCACTTTGTCTCTCACTGAATTCTTTCTGCCATGAGACATCAAGAACCTGAGCTTCACTAAGTCCTGAAACCAGGTGTGTGATCTCAGTTGGAAGACCGTGGGTTTTGGCCGGGTTCCAGTCCCGGCCGTGTGGGTTCAAGTCCCAATCCGGGTTTTGGTCGGGTTTGAGTCCTGGCAAATGGGTTCCAATCCCAATCTGAGGTGCACTGTTTCATTAGTGTTTCTCTGAGTTCTGTGTGCTGCTCTAGCAAATTAATCAAATCTGTGGAGGGGGTCATTGGAACCTCCAAACTATACAGCCTCTCAGTCAGAAGCACAGATTATGACCTGAGCTTGTGACTGGTTTTTGAAGGCGGGGGGTGGGGGTGTGTGCAGACTTGTGGGACTGAGCCCTTACCTGTGAGATCTGACAATCTCCAGGTAGACAGCGTCAGAATTGAGTTAAATTGTAGGACATCCAGCTGTGTGAGAGACTTGCTTGCTGTGGTGAGAACCCACACACATTTGACCAGAAGTGTCAGAAGTCAAGTGTTCTGTGTGAGTAGTACGGGACACTCACAGGAGAGAAACAGTAGCAAAGAACTGGGGTTTTCCCTACATAGGAAAGAGGAAACTGAGTTTTTCCTTTACAGGGAGGAAGGAAGGGAAAATGTTAAAACAGCAGTGTGAAAACAAAGTCCTCCTCACTAGTGTGCCTCCCTGTCCAACCCCCAACGCTCCACATTGTCTTTCTCTAATATGTCACAGGCTCAGACAGGCTCAGCAACATCTCCAAGGCTAGGCAAGGCACCAAGACAGGCCTACACAAGAGTCCTGGCTAATCAAGCTAAAATAAATTTCTGTGTTTAAAAATACTCAGAAGGACAAATAGTGTGCTAAACCATGAATCAAGAGCTGACAGCCACAGGGGCCAGGCTCATGAAGGAATTCGTGCTCTGTATCAAATGTCAAGGCTAGAAGGAGGCTGTGAGATCTCTAGAGCAACACTGTGGGTCCCTTCTAGATCAGAAAACCTGAGGTGCAGGGAGGTTAATAAGTCTCAACTGGCACAGCCAGGATGACAGCTGATGACTTTTGACACATAATATCATCACTTTGAACTAGTGCTTCACTCTTCTCACTAAATGAAGTTGTGATGGGTTTCTACAGAAAAATGGGAGAAAGAAAAAGGCTAGGAGAAAGGATTTTAGGCACGGCAAATATAATAGAATACAAAAACTGACTGGAGGGCCTATGGCAGAATGGAGATCCTGAAACCACAATTAAATATAAATAAAGCATATATAGATGGTAGATAGAAAGATAGGTACATTTAATTGAATATCTGAGGCTATGAAATGGTGAGAATATTCTGCCAAAGCCCAGAACGTGAGTCTAGGAAAGTAAAGAAGCTTGGAAACCACTGGGTAACTGTCTCTATAGCATGGGGACACGAGGGGGCTACAAACAAAGCCTTGTGCCAGCACACAAAGTTTCGGACTTGTAAAAGGAAGTGATAATCTGAGATCCAGAAATGGACACACTGTCAGGGAAAGAGAGAAATAGGGAAAAACAAAAAAAGACCCACAGAAAATGCAAGAAAAACAAATAGTATCTGTCTCTATCCTGGCTCTAGTAGTCAGGAATAAAAAGCCTCCTCGGGGAACCTGTATCTTCTGACTAGTCTTGAGTAGGTAAAGGACTAGTGTCCTTAATCTGTGCCCAAATCTGCATTACTTACACGGTCCTTAAAAAACTATAATGTGGGCTTCCCTGGTGGCACAGTGGTTAAGAATCCACCTGCCAATGCAGGAAACATGGGTTTGAGCCCTGGTCCAGGAAGATCCCACATGCCACGGAGCAGCTAAGCCCATGGGTCACAACTACTGAGCCTGTGCTCTACAGCCCGCGAGCCACAACTACTGAGCCTGCATGCCACAACTACTGAAGCCTGTGCGCCTAGAGCCCATGCTCTGCAACAAGAGAAGCCACCGCAATGAGAAGCCCACACACTACAATGAAGAGTAGGCCCTGATTGCCACAACTAGAGAAATACCTCATGCAGCAACGAAGACCCAATGCAGCCAAAAATAAAAATTAAATTAAATAATTGAAAAAAAAAACTATAATGTAAGAACTGTGGTTAGTGATCCCAAGTCTGTGGTACCTTCAAACAGCTGAATAAAGCAGACATGGATCTTCCTTGGAGAAGCACTCTGACAACCCAGGACTCTTAAGAATTTCAAGCAAAATTTCCATCACAGAGACACACACACATTTACAAAGCACACAAGCCAGGACTTCCCTGGTGGTGCAATGGTTAAGAATCTGCCTGCCAATGCAGGGGACACGGGCTCAATCCCTGGTCTGGGAAGATCCCACATGCTGTGAAGCAACTAAGCCCGTGCACCACAACTACTGAGCCTGCGCTCTATAGCCTGTGAGCTGCAACTACTGAGCCCATGTGCTGCAACTACTGAAGTCCGCATGCCTAAAGCCCATGCTCTGCAACAAGAGAAGCCACCACAATGTGAAGCCCACGCACCGCAATGAAGAGTAGCCCCCACTCACTGCAACTAGAGAAAGCCTGTGCACAGCAATGAAGACCCAACGCAGCAAAAAAAAAAGGAAAAAAAAAGCACACAAGCCACCATGAATTCAAATCACAAGAAGAATATATAACAGAACCAGATCTGCAAACACTTGAGATATTTTAATATTTTAGATATTAAAATGACAAGATACAGAATTTGAGATAAGTATTATAATTTGATCAAAGAGATAAAAAGAAAAAACTGAAAAAATAAATAACAAGCAATAAACTATCAAGATTTGAGGTAAAACCAAATAGAACTTTTAGAAATAAAAAATAAAACAGCTGAAATTTAAAACTCAATGGAACAGGTTTAGGAAGAAGGAGAGATGAATAGGTGAAGCACAAGGAATTTTTAGATCAGTGAAACTATTCTGTATGCTACTATAAAGGTGGATACATGTCATTACACATTTGTCAAAACCCGCAGAATATACAACACAAAAAGTGAACTCTAATATAAACTATAGACTGTGGTTGATAATAATATGTCAGTGTTGGTTCATTGATTGTTTAACAAATATACCACACTGGTGTGGGGCACTGATGGTGGGAGAGGCTGTGGGTGTGTATGGTGAGAGGGTGTATGTGTACTTTTCACTCAGTTTTACTGTGAACCTAAAACTTCTCTAAAAAATAAAGTCTGTTAATTTTTTAAAAAGAGGAACCATGAAAAAAACTCAATGGATGTATTAAACAACAGATTAGACATAGATGAAGAGAGAATTATTAAACCAGAAAGAAATTATATGCGATGCAGCATACAAAGAACAACACACACACACACACACACACACACACACACACATACACACACACACTTCATATATAGAAATGAAGTTTAGAGGTACAGAGGATATAATGAGAAAGATCCACATATGTCTACTTGGAGTTTCAGAAGGAACAGAGGAGATTATAGAAGTAATAAAGGAAAGGCAACATTTGAAGAGATCGTGGGAAAAATATTCCATGCATTCTCAAATCAAGAATCACAATGAATCCCAAACAGGATAAATAAGTGTAAGGGCACACCTAAGACACATCATAGTAAAGTAGAAGACAACCTAGGATAGCGAGACTATTTTAAGAGCAGCTACGGCACTATAAATTATCTTCAAAGGAGAGGCAGGTAAACTCATAGCTGACTTTTCAACAACAGTGGAAGCCACTGTGGAATAGTTTCTTCAATGTGCTGAGAAAAAAATAAGTAAAACTGACCTACAATTTCATCAAAAACAAACAAACAAACAAGAAAAACCTTCCATTCAATAATTAATAAAGGTAAAATAAAAATATTTTCAGAAGAACAAAATCTGAGATACTCAACAAAGAATTTCTAAAGCATGTACTCAAGAAGAAGGAAAATTTTCCAGAAGGAGGTCTGCGATACTAACAGAAATGTTGACCAAAATTAAAAATATGATAATGATATAGGCAACTCTAAATGAACATTGACAAATTAAAACAATATCAAACAATAATATGTAATTTGTGGACTAAAAAAGATGGAGGTAAAATACCAATAAAAGAAAAGAAATGATTCAATTCGGAAAGGAAGGATGATTGTGGCTTTCAAATTTTTAAGGTCCTTTTATTGTTCTGGAGGAGGAAAAACATATTCACTAACATATAGGTTATTTTATTAAAATTTCAAGGGTAAATACTAAAATTTGTAGAGGCTCACCAAAGCCAGAGTTGTTCTTTAAAAGCTTCAAGCAAGAAATTATTAAAAAATAAAAACAATATTAGGAATAAACTCTAAATTTTAAAAAGATTTAAAAGATAGTAAGAACAATAACACTTTTATAACAATAAATTTGAAAACATGCACAAAATGAAAAACTCCCTCTTAAAAATAAAACAAAACTTACCAAAATATAAAACGCTACTAGTCTTCTAACACTAAAGAAGTCAAATCAGTAATTAAAATCTTCCCCCAGAGAAAATATTAGACCCACATGATATTTTCAGACAAATATTCAAGGGTCATATCTTTCAAATTTTATGCAAAATATTCCAGAGAAGGGGGAAAATGGAAATAGTCATCAAGTCTTTCTAAAAGACTAGTATAATCTTAATACACAACCTAGATAAGGCTGGTATAAGGAAGGAAAATTATAGATCGATAGCATTTCTAAATATAGATACAAAAATCCTGAACAAAATATTAACAACTCAAATCCAGAGTGAATAATAAATATAATCTATATTTATTAAATTGGTTTATCCTAAAATGCAAGAGTATTTAACACTAGAAAATCTATTAATGTAATTCACCACATTAACAGATTAAAGTAGAAAAATTATATAAACATCACAACAGATGCAGAGAAGTATTTGATAAAAATGCTACATTTATTTTCCTAAAAACTTTTAAGCAAACTTGGCATGGAAACTAAATTCCTTAATAAAGGACAACTACTGAAAATCCTGCAGCAAACATTATACTCCACAGTGAACAATTCCTTTAACAGAGGCATCTTCCTAATAATCAGGAAGAAAACAAAATAGAAGTACTCCCTTTGTAATCAGAAACAAGAAACAGATGTCTGCTATTTCACCACTTCTATTCAATATTGTCCTGACCTTTGCAGTAAGACAAGAAAAAAATATATAAAGTATAAGAATTGAAAAGGAAGAAACAAAACTGTCATTATTCGCCAATGTTTTGATCTCCTACCTAGGAAAAACTACACTAATTTTTAGAATTAATAGAAGAGTTTTGCAAGGAAGTTATATAAAAAGTCAACAAACAAAAATAATTGCATTTCTATATACTAAGAGTAAGCACTTAGAAAATATAAAATTTTATGGGACTTCCCTGGTGGCACAGTGGTTAAGACTCCGCGCTCCCAATGCAGGGGACGCGTGTTCGATCCCTAGTCAGGGAACTAGATCCCACATGCATGCCGCAACTAAGAGTTTGCATGCCACCACTAACGAGCCCATGTGCCACAACTAAGGAGCCCACCTGCCGCAACTAAGACCCAGCACAACCAAATAAATAAATAAATAGTAGAAAATATAAAATTTTAAAGTTATCATCGTTTGTTGTACTATTTCTATTTTTCTATGTACTTTAAATTTTTAAAAATAAAAAAGAAATATTGGGGCTTCCCTGGTGGCACGGTGGTTGAGAGTCCGCCTGCCGATGCAGGGGACATGGGTTCATGCCCCAGTCTGGGAGGATCCCGCATGCCACAAGGCGGCTGGGTCCGTGAGCCATGGCCGCTGGGCCTGCACGTCCAGAGCCTGTGCTCCACAACAGGAGAGGCCACAGCAGTGGGAGGCCCGTGTACCGCAAAAAAAAAAAAAAAAAAAAGAAAGAAATATTGGGCAAATTATCAGAAAAAAGCAGAGATATAACATTTACAGTGACCACACACAAAAAATAAGATACTGAGGAATAAATCCAACAAAAGTAGAAAATAACCTTAATGAAGGAAATTAAAAAAACTTTACTTTGGAAGTCAATAAAGAATACTAAAATAAAACAGAAATGCATGTTCATGGTTATGGAGACTCAATATCGTAAAGATGCCAGTTATTCACCAACTGATCTAATTTGGTACTGACCAGAATCACCTGTTACAATAACCTAAGCCCAGATACAGCAACGTAATTAAGACCAGTTCCTTATACAGAAGACAAGGACCACATCTATGACCCTCCCTATTCTCCAGGGAAATTTAATCATATCTCTCTGTGTGCTACCATTATGCATGCTTCTATTGTGGTGGCGGCAACCATTCTTTCTAACCTAAAAGCACAGACATAACATTTAGTGCAGGGTTTCTCAACCCTGGCACTACTGACATTTTGGACCACATAATTCTTTGTTGTAGGGGACTATCCTGTGCGTGGTAGGACATTTAGCCTCTACTAAACATCTCTGGCCTCTACTCACTAGAGTCTAGTAGCACCTGCAGGCACACACCAGTTGTGACCATCATAGATGTCTCCAAACACTGCCAAATATCCCCTGCAGGACAAAATCATCCCCCACAGGTTAAGTGTACAATGTGACAATGGAGTACATTTCTCGTGGACTTTTCTCCCTCGTTCATCTGTTTTTCCACTGGACTTTCATCAATCAATCACCAAATGAAACAACCTAGATGCAAAGAATTAGGAATGAGAATTGTATCAGATGATTCAATAATAACATGGGAAGCCAGAACACAAGACAAGAATGCCTTTACAGTTACAAGGGAAAGTGTTTTCCCAGCTGCCTTTCACTTAGGCACTCCATGTAACTGAGTTTTAACCAATGGAACGTGAGTGGAAGTGAAACCTACTTCGAGGCCAGACCTCTAAAATCTTCCTCATGGTCCTTTAGAGTCTCTTTCCTTGTCATGTGGAAGGATGCAGAAGACCTAGAGGAAGACTCCAAGATTCCGGTAAAGCCTCCAAATGGACAAAACCTTCGGCCTTAAAACACCATGTGGAAATCTACCCACCAAACAACTGCACGTAAAATGCACCGAGCAAAACTTTTCTTTGTGCTAAGACACTGAGATATGAGGGTTGTTTGGTACAACAGTTAGCCCATTCTGACTAATGCAGCACTGTCAAATTCGGTACCAATTCAAACCATCCATTAAATGGCCAAAGAGGAAAAAAATCCAGTTTTCAAAAATTTACCTCCTCTGCATCTTTTCTTGAAAAAGCAAGTAGAGGATGAACTCTATCCAAATAAGGGAGTAAAACAAAGGAAGTAGTTGTAAAATCCAGGCAGCTAGGAATCTGATATATGAGTCAGACGAAGGGAATTCTCAGAATGGTGGTAAAAAATCTCAGGAGAGTGGCTAAGCAGCAGGCTTAGAAAGCAACCAAAGAAGATCAGAGCAGAGGTCAGAGGTTTCAGAAGGGCCTTCAAGAAAAAAGCAGAATCAGTAGATTATCTGAAGTCTTTGGTTATACCAAACGGTTTTATACCAGAGAGTCTGGAGTTACATTCGTGATAAAACACAAAAACTGAGGCAATCAACTCCGGGGCGGGGGTGGGGGGGAGTTGAACAAGAAATCATAATACACTTTGAGATTTAGCTGTTACAGTATTTATATAATAGTAACAATGTGTATCCTGAATACTGACTTATCCCAAAATTATTATACCTCTGTATCCGGAGGATGCAAGAAGGAAAAGTATGGGGGGAGGTATGAGGAGATGGTAGTTGAAAATATGTAAGACAGGAAATTCTTATCTTCTATAGTAGGAAGATAAATTCCTATCTTCCATAGTAGAAAGTCTATGGATAATATCTACAATTGAAAAATCAAGAAGTAGCAGTGTAAGCATATTATTTAGAAACACTGAGACAAATTTCTCCCTCCCCCCAAAAGAAATGACAGCTAAAAGAAATGGAAATGGTTTTATGAGGAGAGGACTCAGGGGTAGAAAAATTGGAGGAGGGCAGCTGTTCTTTGTTATTAACCATTTTACTATCTGACTTTTAAATAGTACACATCAAAATTACTTTATTTCAAAATGAAATTTAATATTTAGGAAAGGAAGGGAGGGAGGGAGGGAGGAAGGGAGGGAGGGAGGGAGGTAGGGAGGGAGGGAGGGAGGGAGGAAGGGAGGAAGGAAGGGAGGGAGGAAGGAAGGGAGGGAGGAAGGAGGAAGGAAGGAAAGGGAGGGGAAAGGAAATTGGGTAATTCATAAAGGAAGCTCAGTAATGATATGAAAAATTACTTTCAAATCAAAGAAATAGAAAATAAGGTATAATTTATCTTAACCCAAAAACTAGAAACTTTTTTTTTTTTTTTAAAGAACGATAATATTCAATGTTGGGTGTGGGAAAAACACCCCTCCTGCCATATAAACTTGGATAACTTCTCAGGAGGTCAATTTGGCTCATGCATTCTACTGCTCTGCCAAGCCCATTCTAAACGCGCGCTGCAGATATTGCTTATAAATCATAACTCTCGTTCCAGCTGAGATCAGAATAGAGCTTTAGAATCTTTCCCAATACAATCCTCACAATAGCCACAACCAATACACTGGTTCGAACTGGGTTCAATATAAGTATGATCTCATGTTTGCACAACTTTAAGAAGTCTATGTATAATATAGATTATCAGAATTAATGTGTAAGATTAAACAGACCTATTTGCCATCCTGGGATAAAAATACAAAAATAGTATTAGCCAAAATTATCTCCTAGAACATGAGGCTAAGCTTTCGTGCTAATGCTTTATTGGAGCTACAATCTTAGAGAAGCATTAGGGAAGGAAAAGGGAAGTGGTCAGGGAAAGAGGGAGAGCAAATACATTGTGGCATGTTATTAAGCAATACAGCTGGCTGCTCAAACAAAGTGTCCCCAGAGAGGTGACATGTAACACTGCTCCTCAGAACAATCCACTGAGTGGAGAAAGGATGAACAATTTCTCTGCTGGTCCCTTCCTATCTTCCTCTCACTGGTCGAAGTCAAAGGCATTAGCCCTTTCCCCCTTTCTAGATTGTGTCACTTAGCCTCTCCACACAGCCAATGGTAATATCACAGCCTCTGCAGTTCCAGTCCAGCCAGAGGACAGGCACAGCATCCCTCCTTTCAGTTGGCAAGGACAGTAGTGGCAGGTGAGACTTGCCAGGGCAGCTCCATCAGGGGAGCAAGGCAAAACAGGGCCAAACAGCTTCAGGCTGTGCCTAATTTGGGTTTGATCCCATTTTTTGCACAACTTTTAAAAGCCTATGTATAATATATGAATTTACATAAATATATGTATTTGCATAGGAAAGTTTAGAGGACTATACACAAAAACAGTTACCAAGCTAACATCTAAGTGATTTTTTTCTTTTTTGCTTATCTAAATTTTATAGGTTTGCTATAATAAACTTTTATTTCCTGTATAAAATAAAGAATGGGAGATAAATGCTGGTAATTAAAAATCAATTTTAGGGACTTCCTTGGTGGCGCAGTGGTTAAGACTCCACGCTCCCAATGCAGGAGGCTCAGGTTCAATCCCTGGTTAGGGAAATGAGGATCCCACATGCATGCCACAAATAAGAGTTCCCATGCCACAACTAAGGAACAGAGAGCCTCAACTAAGACCTGGGGCAATCAAATAAATAAATAAATAAATAAAATATTTAAAAAGAAAAAAAATCAATTTTAAAGTATAATATTATCTAACAAATAAATCACAACAAAATTAAAACAGTGATAACCCTTTAACAGAATTTAAAAGTAAAAATGACTTTAAAAAAATTTTTATAATATGTGACAAAAGGTATACATGCCCACATATGTACCAAATAATGAATACCAAATTTAAAAATGGACAAACGGAATAAATAGGAAACCCATAAAACAAAAATACATACATGTATGAAAAATTATTACAATTAGAACCACAAAAAGCCATTATTTTAGCACATCAAACATTTTCAAATAGTAATACCCAGTATTGGCAAGGATACAGGGTACACAGGGATACAGGGGAAAACTCTTTATGAACTGATGGTAGGCACATAAACTTTACATGCCTCTGGAGAATTTTTTTTTTTTTTTTTTGCAGTACGCGGGCCTCTCACTGCTGTGGCCTCTCCCGCTGCGGAGCACAGGCTCCGGACACGCAGGCTCAGCAGCCATGGCTCACGGGCCCAGCCGCTCCGCGGCATGTGGGATCCTCCCGGACCGGGGCACGAACCCGCGTCCCCCGCACCGGCAGGCGAACCCTCAACCACTGCGCCACCAGGGAAGCCCTGGAGAATATTTTGAAACACAGAGTGCTATGGGCTGAATTGTGTCCCCCTCAACACCCCCCCCAAAAATCCATATGTTGAAGCCCTAACCACCAATGTGACTGGGCCTTTAAGCAGGTTAAAGTCTTATTAAGGTTAAATGAGGACATAAGGGTGGGGCCCTAATCCAATAGGATTAGTGTACTTATAAGAAGAGGAAGAGAGAGACTAGAACTCAGCTCTCCATGCGTGGCTGCGTGCACAGAGAAAGGACCATGTGACAACACAGCAAGATGGTGGTTGCTGAAAGCTAGGAAGAGAGACCTCACCAGAAACCCAACCTCTGCCACAACCTTGATCTTGGACTTTAAGCCTCCAGAACTGTGAGAACATAAATTTCTGTTGTTGAAGCCACTCAATCTGTAGTAATTTGTGTATGACTTTGGGCAAGTTCCTAATGGCTTAGTGCCTCAGTTTCTCCATCTGTAAAGAGGAAATGATACTATCTACCTCACAGGACTACTATGAAGATTCAGATAATGAGGTCATAATTAACGGCTACTATGGTGGCAGCAGAGTGGGTACTCTGGATTCAAAGAGTCAAAGGATTTCAGATGTGGGTTCAGCCTACCTCAACTGTGTGCCCTGGGGTGAGTCCTTTCACCTCTCCTAGCTTCAGGTTCTTCATTTTAAAATGAGGACTCTGGGGCTTCCCTGGTGGCGCAGTGGTTGGGAGTCCGCCTGCCGATACAGGGGACACGGGTTCGTGCCCCAGTTCGGGAAGATCCCACATGCCATGGAGCGGCTAGGCCCGTGAGCCATGGCCACTGAGCCTGCGCGTGAGGAGCCTGTGCTCCGCAACGGGAGAGGCCACAACAGTGAGAGGCCCGCATACCACAAAAAAAAAAAAAAAAAAAAAAAATGAGGACTCTGACTAGCTGATCTCTGAGGATCCCTGTGGCTCAATCCTCATAGGAGAAAAATCTGCATCATATCAATAATGGGAGATATTGTGACTTTCAGCAGTATGTTAAGCAGTATGAAAAAGAATGTAATAAACTATCTTCTGATGTCCTGTTCCTCTGGAGGTAAGTAGTCATTCCCAGCATTTCTGTGTAACAGGAGATTTGCACGTTAAAAAATGCCGTTCTCCATATGATCGTGGCAGTAGTTTTCATAACCACTGGTTACAAACATATATCATGGCAAAATGCTACTAAGCATTTGGTATTGCTCTTAAATTAATTTTTATTTTAATTAAGTCCAATAGCAACCTCATTTACTTGAAAAATAGTAACACTTTCATGGGAGACACTTCATTTATCTCATTCACAGGCCATGCTTAGGACCCATTAACTTCTTGCAGACCCCTCTAGATCACTCCAAGACCACTCAGAGGGCAATTTGGGAACCAGTAACAAAGGAGACATCTTCTCAAGACTTCCCCAGGGAAGTGAAGGAGAAAGATCTTTTCTTTCCAATCCTGTCTCCAGTTTGAAACTGAGCCAAAAGGTGCAGGGTGCTTGTAGACTCTGGGAAAATTGCTCCTGGTCAGAGTGTCAAGCAGTGTTTAGACACATGTGTAAACCCTGGGCTTCCTTGGGGACTGCCTGTGTGGTAAATAATCCTCCCTGGGACCAAAAGGCATTCCCCTCAGTAGAGCCAGAGCATGAAAAGGTGGCAGATTGGCTGCTTTCCTCTTTGGGTAACATTTATCATCAAAGAGAGACATTACCCTTGATGCATGAAAGGATAATCCCTTAAACTGAAATCACTGTTCATTATGATTGTTGAGTATGCAAGGCAACAGATTTGGTTACGGGAAACATTGGAACCTGTGCTTGAAAGATGTAGTTTTCAGTCACTCTCTTAGTCTCAGTTTGCTCATCTAAGTATGAGAGTGAGGGACTTCCTTGGTGGCTCAGTGGTTAAGAATCTGCCTGTCAGTGCAGGGGACACGGGTTTGAGCCCTGGTCGGGGAAGATCCCACATGCTGCGGAGCAACTAAGCCCATGCACCACAACTACTGAGCCTGCGGTCTAGAGCCCACGAGCCACAACTACTGAGACTGTGGGCCACAACTACTGAAGCCTGCGTGCCTAGAGCCATGCTCCGCAACAAGAGAAGCCACTGCAGTGCCCACGCACTGCAACGAAGAGTAGCCCTCACTCACCACAACTAGAGAAAGCCCATGCACAGCAACCAAGACCCAGTGCAGCCAAAAATAAATATATGAATTAATTTTAAAAAGATATGAGAGTGAAAATAATGCCATATTCAATGAGTTGTTGTTAATAAGATAATTAAAAGCTCTTGATAAACTCCAAAGCACTATGAAGATAATTGTTAGTTATTAATTCTAGTATTATCATGGAATTTTTCAAGTTAAAAAATACTTGTTTCTTTTTCTCCGTGGAAATCTGGCAACCCAGATAGAAAACCTTTTAACAGCATACAAAAATAACCAACTTAATCCCCCAGAAAAACCTGTGTGTGATTGTCAGCCTGTCAAAGATGACTTCTGTGCATAAGAATGATCCATAGAAGCCCGAAGGTTGATTATAAAACCTCAAGTGTCTTCTTGCCTCGAGCCATTTTAGATGAACTATTCAGAACACATCCAAGTAATCAGTTTGCTCTGACAGAGAGGAGTAACAAGGAGGAGGGCTTGATTTCCCCTGCTGGAGAGGAGGCACATCCATTATTGTCTACCTTTCCACAGATCACCTAGCTAGCTCTTTGTTCTTACTTAACAATATGGCTTCAGGCTTAAGATTTGTGACCAAATTTATATGCTAGGGAAGACCATGTTAGTTACTTTACAAGAAGGTCCAAAAATTCACAGACAGAAACAAAACCAATTAGGCCAGTTGGTATGCAGTATTTTCTAAAATTTAAGGGTATATTTATACTTTGGGAGGGGAATAATTATTTTACATTGTATGTTTGACATTAGGTTCTTAAAAGTAGAATCTTATTAAATGTATCATCAAATACTTACTTCAGTCTTGCCTTCTCTGTCTTGATAAGAGAACACTTCCAATCCAAATTATTAATTAATATCCAATTAAAATCCCAAAGCATCTTCTTGGATACTGATGGGGCACAGGATTCAGACCTAGACTGATAGCATGTTACGTCGATTTGAGGAAGTCTTGTCATTTCTCTGCGCTTTCTTTCCTCATCTATAAAATACAAATAAAAGTGCTTCCTAATAAAATGAAATGAGAAAATAATAAAATGAGATTGAAAAAGCTATAATCGTTATATAAATGTTAGTGATTGTTGTTGCTATTACTGGAAAGGTATTAGAATAAGAAATGTACAGTTATTCTCCGTGACCCAAATGCAATGACTGATACCAACATTATTGTCACTTCCCTTACCATCTCATTGCAGTAGGAACACCCCTAGGAAAAAGATGTATGTATTCTGAAATACAGATGAATTGATATGGTGCCTGAGACTTGCTTCACAAATAAAAAAGCAAGTTGTAAAATAATACAAGCTATATGTTTCCTTGTAGATAGGTATAGATCTGGAAATATGGATAAAGATATAGACTTAAATGGAGAGCAACAGAGACACAGATGCAGAGATGGATATAGATATAAGGTCTCATAATACCAAAGTGAGGGCAGAGATCAAGATGGCAGAATAGAAGAACGTGGAGCTTACCTCCTCCCACAAATACATCAAAAATACGTCTACATGTGGAACAATTCTCACACAATGCCTATTGAATGACGGGTGGGAGATCTCATACAAACAAAATTGCAAGAAAAATCATCATGTAACCGTGTAGGATAAAAGAAAAAAAAAAAAGAATTGGGACAGGACCTGCACTCCTGGAAGGGAGCTGTGAAAGAGGAAAGGTTCCCTCACCCTGGGAACACATTTCACTGCTTGGGAGATCAGCTGGGACAGAAAGGGAGCTTCAAAGCCTCAGAGGAGAGTGCAGCAGCTGGGCTGCAGCAGGCAGAACAGAGAGAAACCAGCACAGAGGGTCCTGGCCACCTCCCTGCACTCTCCAGGCCAAGATACAGATATGCTGGTGTGCATGGGGGCTGGGTGCTGAAACTCGGTCTTCAGCGGACAGACCCGGAGAGAGGACTGGGGTTGGCTGCACGGAGACAGCCTGAAGGGGCTGGAGTGTGGTCCGAGCTGTAATCAGGTACACAGAACTGAGCCTGGGTCTGCCATTGGAGTCACACTGTTACTGTGCACAAAGGGAGAGGCAGGGCCCTGCCACAGCAGCCTCATTTTCAGCGTGCCTACAGCAGGCACAGCTCCACCTCGACGAGTTCTGGCAGTGTGCAAGCACCAGTGGCTTATCCACTTGCAGAGGTGGGGCTTAAATCTGAGCCCATTCCCAGGGGCCATGCAACTTCGGAAGCAGGGCTAAAATCTGAGCCATCTCCCAGCGCTGTGTTACCCGTGGATTTATGTGCCGCCAATGGCTTTGAAAGCTCAGTGCCTGTGGGACATCTGAGCAGATTACTGGTGCTCCCATGGCTGGGGTGGGTCCAGCATCAACAGCTGCGGGCTTTGAGGGCACAAGTTCATGCAGAAGCAGGGTCAGGGTATGGGCTAATGTCATAACTCCCACAGCAGATCCAGGTGCATGACTATAGCAGCCTTGGTGCCTGACTTCAGCAAATCTGTGCCAATGAGTCTGTGCTGGTGGCTTTGTGAGCACAGCACCTGAGGGACACCTGGGCTGATTGCCTGCATTCCCATGGTTGTGGTGGGGCTGGGGGCAGTGCCAACAACAGTATACTTTGTGAGCCCACACAACAGGTGGCAGGCGACACCACAGAGTGCACCTCTCAGTAGACAGCTCCTGTGGAGGAATACACAGCAGCTCCTCTCTTAGCAGAAGTGTTCCAGTCCCGCCTACCTCACACCACAGCTCAGAAATGGATCTGGGGGCTTCTACTCCAACAACTGGGGAGCAGCCCCTGTCCCAGACAGGGTCTGTCAGGGCTCTGACAACCACAGAGCAAAGAGGAGGCTCTGCTCAATATACAATGCAGGCTCTGGTCATCACAATACCAATCACACCCCCTATCAAGGGGATAACAGCCAGCACACACTGAGGAAAGACATGGAAGGCATCTATACTAAAAACAACCCTCACGCCAAAAATATTAGATTCGCACAATCTACACAGGGATGCTTCCACATAAAAACAGCCCTTCAAGACCACAGTAGGTAACAGTTTCTTCTAACCTCATAGAGTCAGAGAAATATAAGTAAAATGAAGAAGGAGAGGAACCACTCCCAACTAAAAGATCGAGAGAATTCCTCTGAAAGTACAAACAATGAAAAAGCCCTCTCTAGTCTACCAGATCCTGAGTTCAAAAAGGAGGTAATAAAAATACTGAAGGAATTAAGAAAGGTTATCAATAGAAATGCAGATTACTGTAAAATAAAACTAGAAACTATAAAGAAGAGCCAATTAAAATTAGAAAACTCATTTGCCAAGACAAAAGCTAAGCTAAAGGCAATAAATAGCAAACTGAATAATGCAGAAGAACGAATAAGTGATCTGGAAGATAGAATAATGGAAATCACACAGTTAGAACAGCAGACAGAAAGACAAATGAAAAAATTGAAAGCAATATATGAGACCTATGGAATAATATAAACTGTGCCAATCTACACATAAAAGGGATCCCAGAAGGAGAAGAGAAAGAAAGGGGATCAAAATGTATTTAAAGACATTATGGCTAAAAACTTCCCAAACCTAAAGAAGGAAACAGATATCCAGGTACAGGAAGCACAGAGAGTCCCAAACAAGATGAACACAAACAGACCCACACCAAGACATATTTTAATTAAAATGGCAAGCGTTAAACGTGGGGTTTCCCTGGTGGCACAGTGGTTGAGAATCTGCCTGCCAATGCAGGGGACACGGGTTTGAGCCCTGGTCCGGGAAGATCCCACATGCTGCAGAGCAACCAAGCCCATACACCACAACTACTGAGCCCACGTGCTGCAACTACTGAAGCCCACGCGCCTAGAGCCCATGCTCCGCAGCAAGAGAAGACACTGCAATGAGAAGCCCGCACACCACAATGAAAAGTAGCCCCCACTTGCCACAACTAGAGAAAGCCCACGCGCAGCAATGAAGACCCAACACATCCAAAAATGAATAAATAAATTTATTTTTAAAAAAGAGTTAAAGGTAAAGAGAGGATTCTAAAGGCAGCAAGAGAAAAACAAAGAGATAGTTACAAGGGAACCCTCATAAGGCTATCAGCTGATTTCTCTACAGAAACATTACAGGTCAGAAGGGAGTAGCAAGATATATTCAAAGTCCTGAAAGGGAAAAATCTGCAACCTATGATACTCTACCCAACAAAATTATCATTTAGAATAAAGGAAGAGATAAATAATTTCTCAGACAGGCAAAAACAAAAAGAATACAGCAAAAACTAAAAGAATACCTATTCTAAAAGAAATACTGAAAGGACTTCTCTAAATAGAAAAGAAGCAAAAATCTATAGAAAAGAGAAAATCACAGTTGGAAAGTAAACCACTTAAATAAGCCAGTACACAGATTAAAAAAAAAATTCTGGTGAAAGTGATGATAACTACAATGAACAGAAAAAGGATAAACATGAAACTGTAGAAAAGAACATCAAAATCATAAAACATGTGGGGAGTAAAAAAAATGTAGAATTTTTTTTTTGAACATGCTTTAGCCTACATGATTACCAGTCTAAAGAAAGTTGATATAGTAATGAGTTAACATACTTGAAAAACAGGGTAACCACAAATCAAAAACATACAATAGATTCACAAAAACCAAAAAGAAAAGAACAAAAGCACAATACAAAAGATAATCATCAAATCACAAAAGGAAAAACATAAAGAAATGAGCAAAGAAGAAATACAAAATCAACTGGAAAATAAGGTTTAAAATGGCAATAAATACATATCTATCAATAATTACCTTATATGTCAATGGACAAAATGCTCCAATCGAAATACATGGAGTGACAGACTGGATAATAAAACAAGAGCCTACAATATGCTGCCTACAAGAGACCCACTTTAGGGCAAAGGACACACATAGATTGAAAGTGAGGGGATGGAAAAAGATATTTCATGAAAATAGAAATGACAAGAAAGTGGGGGTAACAACACTCATATCAGAAAAAATAGACTTTAAAACAAAGGATAAAGGACACTACATAATGATAAAAGGATCAATACAAGGAGAGAATATTACATTCATTAACATATATGCACCCAATATTGCAGCACCTAAATACGTAAAACAAATATTAACTGACATAAAGGGAGAAATTGATGGGAATACAATAATAGTAGGAGTCTTTAACACCCCACTGACATCAATGGACAGATCCTCCAGACAGAAAATCAATAAGGCAACAGAGATCCTAAATGACACAATTGAACAGTTAGACTTAATTGACATTTTCAGGACATTACATCCAAAAAAAGAGCAGAATACACATTCTTTTCAAGTGTACATGGAACACTCTCTAGAATAGACCAAATACTAGGGCACAAAACAAGCTTCAACAAATTTAAGAGGATAGAAATTATTCCAAGCATCTTTTCTGACTACAACAGCATCAAACTGGAAATCAACCACAGAAAGAGAAATGAGAAAAAAAGATTACATGGAGACTAAACAACATGCTACTTAAAAACCAATGGGTCAATGAGGAAATCAAAGAGGAAATTTAAAAAATACCTTGAGACATATGACAATGAAAACACAACCATACAAAATCTATGGGGTGCAGCAAAAGCAGTCCTTAGAGGGAAGTTCATAGTGATACAAGCCTTTCTCAAAAAAAAAAAAAGAAAGAAAGAAAAGAAAAATCCCAAATAAACAACCTAACCTACCACCTAAAAGAATTAGAAAAAGAAGAACAAACAAAACCTAAAGTCAGCAGAAGGAAGGAACTAATAAAGATCAGAGAGGAAGTAAATAAGAGATTTTAAAAATAGAAAAAATCAATAAAACCAAGAGCTGGGTCTTTGAAAGGGTAAAAAAATATTGACAAACCTCTGGCCAGGCTCACCAAGAAGAAAAGAGAGGACTCAAATTAAAAAACTTTAAAAAAAGAAAGGATGGTGGAGAAATAACAACAAATACCACAGAAATACAAAAAAAGACATAAGAGAATACTATGAACAATTATATGCCAACAAATTGGACAACCTAGAAGAAATGAACAAGTTTCTAGAAACATACAGCCTACCAAAACTGAATCAAGAAGAAATAATTTGAACAGACTGATCTCTAGAAGTGAAATAGAACCTGTAATTTAAAAAACTCCCTGCAAAAAAAAGTCCAGGACCAGCTGACTTCACTGGGGAATTCTACCAAACCAGGAAGAACTTATACCACCCTTCTCAAACTCTTCCAAAAGACTGAAGAAGAGGAAACATTCCCAAAGTCATTCTATGAAGCCACCATCACCCTGATACCAAAATCAGACAGAGATAACACCAAAAAGGAAAATTACAGGCCACTGTCTTTGAAGAATATAGATGTAAAACTTCTCAACAAAATATTAGCAGACCAAATCCAACAACACATAAAAAAGATTATACACCACAACCAAGTAGGATTCATCCCAGGGTCATAAGGATGGTTCAACATATGAAAATCAAACAATGTGATACACCACAACAAAAAAAGAAAAGATAAAAGCCACATGACCATCTCAATAGATGCAGAAAAATATTTGCTAAAATTTAACATCCATTCATGACAAGAAAACAAAAACAAAAAGACCAAAATAAAAAAAAACTCTTACCCTTACCAAAGTGGTTATAGAGGGAACCGACATAACTCACAGCCTACATAATACTCAAAAGTGCAAAGCTAAAACCCTTCCTGCTAAAATCTGGAACAAGACAGGGATGCCCACTCTCAGCATCTCTATTCAACATGGTGTTGGGAGTCCTAGCCACAGCAATCAGACAAGAAAAAGAAATAAAAGGTATCCAGATTGGAAGGGAAGAGGTTAAATTGTCATTATATGCGGATTACATGATACTCTATATAGAAAACCCTAAAGATTCCACACAGAAACTACTAGATCTGATAAACGAACTCAGCAAAGTAGCAGGATACAAAATTAATATACAGAAATTGGTTGCATTTCTTTACACTAACAATGAAATATGAGAAAGGGAAAGTTTAAAAATCCCTTTTAAAATTGCATCAAAAAATAAAATACTTAGGAATAAACTGACCAAGGAGGTGAAAGATTTCTATAGCTGAGAATGATAAGACATTGATAAAGGAAACTGAAGATGATACAAAAATGGAAAGATATCCCATGCTTTTAGATTGGAAGAATTAATATTGTTAAAATGGCCATACTACCCAAAGTGATCTACAGATTTAATGCGATCCCTATCAAATTACCCATGATATTTTTCACAGAACTAGAACAAGTAATTCTAAAATTTATGTGGAACCATAAAAGACCCAAAATTGCCAAAGCAATCCTGAGGAAAAAGAACAAAGCTGGAAGCATAACCCTCCCAGACTTCAGACAATACTACAAAGCTACAGTAATCAAAACAGTGTGGTATTGGCACAAAAACAGACATGTGGATTGATGGAACAGAATAGAGAGCTCAGAAATAAACCCACATGCCTACAGTCAATTAATCTTTGACAAAAGAGGCAAGAATATACAATGGAGAAAAGTCAGTCTCTTCAGCAAGTGGTGTTGGGAAAGCTGGAGAGCTGCATGTAAATCAATGAAGTTAGAACACTCCCTCACACCATATGCAAAAATAAACTCTAAATGGCTTAAACTTAAATATAATACATGACACCATAAAACTCCTAGAAGAGAACATAGGCAAAATATTCTCTGACATAAATCATAGCAATGTTTTCTTAGGTCAGTCTCCCAAGGCAATAGCAATAAAAGGGAAAATAAACAAATGGGACCTAATCGAACTTACAAGTTTTTGCACAACAAAGGAAACTAAAAATAAAACAAAAAGACAACTTACAGACTAGAAGGAAATATTTGCAAACAAAGCCACCGACAAGGGATTAATTTCCAAAAATACAAACAGCTCATACAACTCAATAACAAAAAAACAAACATCCCAATCAAAAAATGGGCAGAAGGGCTTCCCTGTGGTGCAGTGGTTAAGAATTCGCCTGCTAATGCAGAGGACACAGGTTCAAGTGCTGGTCTGGGAAGATCCCACATGCCGCGGAGCAACTAAGCCCATGCGTCACAACTACTGAGCCTGTGCTCTAGAGCCCGCGAGCCACAACTACTGAGCTCATGTGCCACAACTCCTGAAGCCTGTGCACCTAGAGCCCATGATCCACAACAAGAGAAGCCACAGTGATGAGACGCCCACATGCCACAACTAGAGAAAGCCTGCACGCAGCAACGAAGACCCAATGCAGCCATAAATAAATAAATAAATAAATTCAAAGAACTTTTCAAGGCAATGCTTACTTTTAAATTCTAGAGCTAAAACAGACATTTAAATCAAACCTTCTTTTGCAGATGGGAAAACTGAAAGCAGAGAAATCACACAGCCAGGAGCCTTGGTCCCCACCTGCCAGGCCAGCACCTTCTCAACTGTCTGCCTCTGACTCTAGAGTGACAGTGATATAACCCTGGCTCTCACAGTCTGATAGACCTAGAGGTTCTTCTTCCTTCTCCTAGCACAAGGAGTCTGTAAGTAAATGAATAGACTCCCTTTTCCAACACTCTTCTTATAGGTTGTTTATTACATAAAACACAGATTCACACCTAGTTTGGCACTAGCATTCCTTGTATTGTAGAGCTATCTCAAATCCCAAACCAATACGCAACTCACTTTCTTCCTTCGACTTCTCTCATGAACTTGCCTCAGAGCCAGGTCTGGCATTCAATAATTATATTTAAATACATGTTTTAAATACATGTAATAATAATTACACTTATTGAGTGCTTACTCTATGCCAGGCACTATTTTAAACATTTCACATGTTGTGAACAACATATGGCCACAACAAGCCTATGAGAAAGGTGATACTGTGCCCATTATAAATGTGTAAACTGAGACATAGAGAGCTTTAAGTAACCTGCTTAATTAGCAAGCAGTGGAGCTAGACTTGGACTCAGACAATCTGACTCCAGAAAACGCATTCATAACATCTCATGAGGTTTTTTGTTGTTGTCGCGAGGGCTGGGGGTGTTTTGTTTTGTTTGAATAAGATAGATGTTTGTTTCTGTGTTGTGCATTATAGCACAGAGACGCAGGATCCAGGACTGCGGGGAAGAATCTGCTTTCCTCAACGTGTGGCTTTTATCTCTATAGGCAAGGCTGTCACTGGGCTAGTTGCCACTTCCTGTCACTGGGAAGGTGGGAAGAGGCAGAGGAGCAAAAGCAGCTTCCCTCTCTCCCAGCAACTTTTCGCTTTGAAAAATTTCAAACCTACATTAAAAATTAGATTTCTAAAAAATAGAAACCAAGAACATTTCACCTAGATGTATTGATTGTGGACATTTTGCAGCATTTGTCTCATCTCTCTTTATGTAACTAGGAAAATGCTGAAAGTTACACAAAGGAATATTTCGTACGATAATGTAGGGAAGATCAACAAGCCAGTTAGAAACATTACAAATGATAACGGTTGACTTGATGACATGAAATATTGTGGATGGTTTTTTTATTCCCTCTATTATTAGAAAGTTTGTCCCACAAACAAACAAAGCAAACAAAAAAAAAAACAGAAGTTTTTTTTAAAAAAATATCAGAGCCACAACAACACAAACATTGCCAGTTTAGCCTCTCCATACAATAGAGAGAATAAAAAGATCGGCATCTGGTTGGGTGGAAACAGAACGGACTTCAGAACCTGCATACAAACTCCAGCTGAGGTTGTGCTGGACTTTGTGATGATTGGGCAAGTTTTAGCCTTCTGAATCTGTTTCCTCATATGTAAAATATGTGAGGACTCACTACAAATCTACATTTTCAATGATTCCTGGGTAAAACTTTGAAGTCTGCCTCTTAAACATGTCCAATGTAAGTGGTTCACAGAACATATTCTGAGAAACACTGCGTAGGAAGGGAGATAACTAAAGAATTTGTGAGATGGAGGAAGAGGTCCCAAACCCTTTGCACTGTCTCCTCAGCTCCCCAATTCCCCATCACTGCTGCCTGTACCCTTACCCTCTCACACATTAGAAGATGCCCCAAAATTTGCCTCTCTGACTCCAGTTTGGTCTTCTCCAAGTGAAGTCCTCCTATACCCTGTACCCTACCCCCAATCTGTTACCGACCAGGGTTCTTGGCTGCCTTAATCAACAGAAATTGATCAGAAGCCAGACAAGAAATTCACGCAAGGCTTTATTGGGGCCCCTGCTGCAATAGGGGGGGGAGCAGGAACAAACAGCAGGCTCCCTTGCTTGCTCGCTCCCCGACACGGGGGGCAAGTTTGTCCCTTATATGGGGTGAGGGTAGGGGTGTGTCCAGGGGTCAGGCCAGAAGGGTGGCTTAGGTGGTTTGCATGCAGAGGCATGCGCAGTACCCTGCTTTTGCTCCCAACCCCCTGCTTTTGCTCCAGGCTCTTCAAAAGTGGTAGCTGGGTTTTTGGTCTCTTTGTATCTTTTGTCCAGAATTTGCCCTAACTGCGCATGCATGCAGTTATTTTTAGTCCCATACAGTTTCTTTGTATTTTGTCGCTGGAGGAGAAGTGTGTCCAGGTGCAAGTATTGTAGCACTGCAGCAAAGGGTCCCAGGTCCCAGCCTGTCTCAAATCCATCCAAGTTTTCCCACCAATCTCCAACATAAAGCTTCTGCTTCAGACAGCCCAGTCTGCCTGGACACCACTATGACCTACACCACCTCCCACCTGGCCTCACTCTCTGCCTCCTGTTCAGAGCCCTGCTTAGATCTTGTTCTTCAAAGAAACCCTCTATTGCAGCCACCCTGAGTTCTCCCCTCCTTAAACGATTAGCATTTAATTCTACCTTGCAATATTCTCTACCTAGCTCACTTGTTTTATTCTGGTCATCTTTATTGTTTTTTGTTCGTTTGGTTTGGTTCGGTTTGGTTTTCGGCCGTGCGGCATGTGGGATCTTAGTTCCCCGACCAGGGGAACATTTCAATACCCTCAACTTCTACTAATCTAAGTGACCACCAGTCTGAATTGTGTCACGGACTACCCCACCTACCAGATGCTTAGCAAAAGTCTCAGTTCATTCGATTGTCCAACTACAGACATCGGAGCTTCTCAAACTTGAGTGTATTCACAAATTACCCAGGAATCTGAATAAAATGCAGACTCTGGCTCAGTAGGTCTGGGTGGGGCCTGAGGGCCTGCATTTCTAACAAGCTCCCAGGTGATGCTGATGTTACTGATGATACTGATGCATCTACATTGGGCATAGATCACCTGATGAGATTCATACATTGGGCATAGATCACCTTAATCACATTCTCTAAAATTTCCAACAGAAAATATAAACACAATTACCAGGGATCAAACCTGTGCTGCATTGGGAGCATGGAGTCAACCACTGGACCACCAGGGAAGTCCCTATATTCTGGGCATCTCTAAATTTCCTCTGAGCTCCTTGAAAATAGAAGCAGTGTGTCTCCTTCCTCATATTCTTTGTGACACTTAGCACAGTGCTAGACATATAAGGTGAACACCTCAGCCTATACCGATTGGCTGAGTACTCAGCTGACTTATTGAGGGAAACGAGATGAGATTAAGGAAGCGACTTTATAAGGATGAGCACAAGTGTGGAGCTTGTTGTAAGCTGATGAACCCACTTAGGGCCCTTGAGTATGGCTGAACCAATCTTCAAGAGTGTTTTAAATAATGTGCTATAAGTGGCAGAATAAAAGTAGAGTTCAAGATAAAATCTCAAGTAATGAAGAGCAATGGGCATACAGCTGCTGTCACATGCTCTGTTGTGTTTTTGATGAGTTTCCATTAAAAACAGCCCTAATACATAAAAGAAAAAACCTGGTGAATTCCCTTTATTGTCTCTTTAATGTGTTACTAAGGAGTTATTGGTATCATTTCATGACTCCAGCACAAATGCCTCTAGGATTTATTGCTGGGTTCACATCTCTGCTCTTTTATGGATTTCTTCCAACAGGGGCTTGAATACAGGGCTCCCATTAAATGTCCCTTGTGGTAGGTTGGCTAGAGCAAGCTACATCAGCAGTGGCAATAAAGCTCACCAAGGCAACGACTGTTACCCACCAGTGTAGGTTGATTTAGAGCAGAATGTTTCCAGATGGGTTCTGATGTAACCCTTTTTCTTCCATCTCTCAACACCACTGAAATTGAAAAATCAATTACAGCACCCAGGTTTTATATGTTGCTGAGTTTTGCTGGGTATGGGGCAGGGGCAGTAAAAAAAAAAAAAATACATATATATATATATATATATATATACACACATATAGATATGTATGTGTGTATATATATATATATATACACACACACACACACACACACACACACACACACAAGCACATTTTGTAAATAACTAAAAAACAATGAGAGAGCTTCCAGGAATGTGGTAGGTGTGTTTAATCAAGACAACCTAGACAATAGTAAAATAAGTACTGTTAGAAAAGGTCTTATTTATTTAAGGGCTGAGAAAAGCTTAAATCACAAACTCTAGTTTGTTATGTCAACAGGCTATCAATAAAAATCTGTTTACTGGGGTCAATAGAGTCACTAGTGCGTTCAGCAGTCCTGCTTCTTTAACCAGAGGCAGTCATCAAACCTCATTAGCTTGCTCTGTCTCCAGGAGAAGGGAGATCAACTATCAGTTACCCTTAGTTCGTGACAAACCATATATGAAAAAGAGCTTTAAATCCCCTGGTGCTCTAGCCAAGGAAGGAAAGGATAAATATCCTTGTATATCAGCTTTAACAGAAAAAGAGTCTGCAGAAGATAACAGGATTGTATGTGGGTTGGGCTTTGTGGTTGTTCTATTTTAAATTAGCCAATGACTGCAGACTTCATACAGGAGACCTGACTTGCTCTTTCTGGATGTTTCCTAATCTCACTCTCCATAAGGGACTGAAACACGAATGCTGTAAAATTAGCACAAGTTTAGTGACACTGTAATTAGATAACTTTGTCTCATGAAAATTGAACTCCTGAATCACTAACCAGATGTGATGGGCTGTCCAGTGTGCATCTGGCTATAAAAGCAGACAATGGATACAATACGTTTCTAATTATGTAAATGACAGGACAGGAAGGAGCATGATACACAATGATCAGACTGCCTTTCTTCATTTCAATATCCTCAGGTGACCTTTTTTTTATAAAAGTCAAGATGCCATTTAAGCAACATTTTTTTCCACCTTATCCAACTTCTACTAATCTAAGTGACCACCAGTCTGAATTGTGTCACGGACTACCCCACCTACCAGATACTTAGCAAAAGTCTCAGTTCATTCGATTGTCCAACTACAGACATCGGAGCTTCTCAAACTTGAGTGTATTCACAAATTACCCAGGAATCTGAATAAAATGCAGACTCTGGCTCAGTAGGTCTGGGTGGGGCCTGAGGGCCTGCATTTCTAACAAGCTCCCAGGTGATGCTGATGTTACTGATGCATCTACATTGGGCATAGATCACCTGATGAGATTCGTACATTGGGCATAGATCACCTTAATCACATTCTCTAAAATTTCCAACAGAAAATATAAACACAATTACATAATTTCATGTGATTTGTTTCCTGAAAGATAAGAATGATTATGTTTAAAGAGAAGTCAATTTTAGACATGAATTTTAAAATACAATTGTAGTCTTCCTAAATGTTATCTCCATGGATAGACATCTTTTTAGAGCTGAAAGAGGTCCTTTAAGGTTGATGAATATTGACTTCAGGAAGTGATCCAAAACAGAACACAAACAGATTCATTTAAAGCAAAGCTTAAATCCAATACTTTCCCCCAGCTGTACTATTGATGACTGCTTGGCTTTTTCTTTGCAGTAAATGTACACAAACAAATCGAAATGCACTCCCCTTATGTTCAAAAACTTCTTCATGAGAATAGGATCCAAGTTCATATGCTCATCTGCTGTGCAAAGTTTATTTAAATATGACATACTTAAATAAATTTATGTTATTCAAATTAATTCCTTTGAAGTTGATTAGCCTAATACAGATTTGACTGTGGAGATAAATGTCAAAGGTCAGAATATTCTAGTTCACCTTTAATGATATTAAGGCCCTGTATTTATTTATTTATTTTTTAACATCTTTATTGGAGTATAATTGCTTTACAATGGTGTGTTAGTTTCTGCTTTATAACAAAGTGAATCAGTTATACATATACATATGTTTCCTCATCTCTTCCCTCTTGTGTCTCCCTCCCTCCCACCCTCCCTATCCCACCCCTCTAGGTGGTTACAAAGCACAGAGCTGATCTCCCTGTGCTATGCGGCTCCTTCCCACTAGCTATCTAGTTTACGTTTGTTAGTGTATATATGTCCATGCCACTCTCTCACTTTGTCCCAGCTTACCCTTCCCCCTCCCCATATCCTCAAGTCCATTCTCTAGTAGGTCTGTGTCTTTATTCCCGTCTTGCCCCTAGGTTCTTCATGACCATTTTTTTCCTTAGATTCCATATATATGTGTTAGCATACGGTATTTGTTTTTCGCTTTCTGACTTACCTCACTCTGTATGACAGACTTTAGGTCCATCCACCTCATTACAAATAACTCAATTTTGTTTCCTTTTATGGCTGAGTAATATTCCATTGTATATATGTGCCACATTTTCTTTATCCATTCATCTGTTGATGGACACTTAGGTTGCTTCCATGTCCTGGCTACTGTAAATAGAGCTGCAGTGAACATTTTGGAAAAAACCCAATCCAAAAATGGGCAGAAGACCTAAATAGACATTTCTCCAAAGAAGATATACAGATTGCCAACGAACACATGAAAGAATGCTCGACATCATTAATCATTAGAGAAATGCAAATCAAAACTACAATGAGATATCATCTCACACCAGTCAGAATGGCCATCAAAAAATCTACAAACAATAAATGCTGGAGAGGGTGTGGAGAAAAGGGAACACTCTTGCACTGTTGGTGGGAATGTAAATTGATACAGCCACTGTGGGGAACAGTATGGAGGTTCCTTAAAGAACTAAAAATAGAACTACCATACGACCCAGCAATCCCACCACTGGGCATATACCCTAAGAAAACCCTAATTCAAAAAGAGTCATGTACCAAAATGTTTAAGGCCCTGCATTTAATAACTGCTTTATTCTGGGGAGCTTGTAACACTCATATTCATCTTCCCATTAATCTTTTCTGAATTTGGTAAAGAAATAGTTTCTCTTTATAGATCTGGATTTGCAAGACTAATATGAAAAACTATTTAATTTTTCTGTAATTTGAGTAAGTAGATACTAAGTATAACATAGCAACACCTTGGATGTGATTCTCTTGAGTATAACTTCACTTTCCATAAGCATGGTTAATGGATTCACAGATACTAGCATAATTTCCTATGCACAAAAGGAACATTATAATAAAACAGCTAAATATATTCATTCCACAGATATTTATTTAGCATCTATAATAATACTACTACTAATACAATATATCATATAATAAAATAACTGATACTAATGACAATAATAATAATAACTAATGCTTATAATAAACCAGGGACTATTCTAAGCATTTTACAAAAAAGTCATTATTCTTTACAATTTCATACTGCAAATACAACTATTGGCCCTATTGCACAGACAAAGTGAAATACTGAGAAGCTAAATAATTTACCTAAGGTTATACAACTTGTATGTGACTGCTATGGTCTGAACATTTGTGTCCCCCCAAATTCATATGTTGAAATCCTAACCCCAAAGATGGCGGTATTAGGTACAGCCTTTGGGAGGTACATAGGTCATATGGGTGGATCTCATGAGTGAGATTATGGCCTTATAAAAGAGACCCCAGAGAGCTCCCTACCCCTTTCCACCATATGAGGACACATGAGAAGACTCCAGCGACAAACCAGGAAGAGGGCTCTCACCAGAACTCAACCATGCTGGCACCTTGATCTTGGACCTCTCGGCCTCCAGAACTGTGAGAAATAAATTTCTGTTGTATATAAGCCACCCGGTGTGTGATATTTTGTTATAGCATCCCAAACAGACTAACTCTATGGCAGAGCCAGGACTAAAACTCAAACAGCCTAGCTTCTTTATCCAAGCTCTGTCATATGCCAGACACCACCCCAGGTAACGATGATCACGACAAAACGTGCTTGTGTGGATAGGCAAGTATGTTGCATTCATAATACCTCCATCCCACTTCTAACCATCAGTAGTTATTATAACCTTCTTTCCAACTGGATTCAAATTTAGGCTCAGAACCCTTCCTAACCCAGTGTTCCAGGCAGCTATTATCAATCAATTGGAGCTGACACATGAATCAAAATTTATTTGCCATTCCTGACTGAGTGCATAAAACACAATCACTAGTCCTTAAATACTTTAAACGGTTATTAAGTTGGTATAGCTTGCAAATGCTTATGTAAAGCAGGTATATTTCTTATTAATATTGATCTCAACTTCTGTTTAGTAAACTTTGATTCGGTCATGGATCCCATGCTTTGGCTCCTGCCTTCAAAGTATTTCCACGTTGAAATCCTTTACACATTCCCTACATAGGCTTTAATATTTCTAGCCTAAGAATTTGGGAAGGATACATAAACTCCCTGAAATAGTATGTTATTTTATGTTATATAACTAGTTACTTTAATAACTATAGGAGAAATTAAACTTAGATTCCTACCTCCCACAACCTAAGTACATTCAGATTTAAATTTTTTTTTATTAAAAATATCATACTGGGAAAAATGTTAAATTACAGTTTTACAATCGTAGAGAAGGGAAAACTTTCTCAAGCATAACAAAAGTCCATAAGCAATAAAGACAGACAGGTTTCATTGCATAAAATTGCAAAACTTCTGTACTGCAAGGGTACTTACTATAAGCAAAGTTAAAAGACAAACGACATCATTTCTGGAGAGCTGAGGTATTTGTGGCCACCTAAATCTGAATCTCTACACACATCCTCCAAAAAACTATACAGGTCAGCAAGAAGAAAAAATGCACATACAGGACTTCCCTGGTGGCGCAGTGATTAACAACCCACCTGCTAATGCAGGGGACACGGGTTTGAGCCCTGGTCCAGGAAGATCCCACATGCCACAGAGCAACTAAGCCCATGCGCCACAACTACTGAGCCTGTGCTCTAGAGCCCGCGAGCCACAACTTCTGAGCCCACGTGCCACAACAGTATACTGAAGCCCGCGTGCCTAGAGCCCGTGCTCTGCAACAAGAGAAGCCACCGCAATGAGAAGCCCGTGCACCACAATGAAGAGTAGCCCCCGCTCACCGCAAGTAGAGAAAGCCCACATGCAGCATCGAAGACTCAATGCAGCCAAAAATAAAATATAAATAAATAAATAAATCTATTTAAAAAATGCACATACATAAATCCCACAACTCATCATAACTAAAAAACCAATAATACTACAAACTTTAAATTATCTGTAATTAAGGAAAAAAACACATCAATTTACAGCAGCACTATATCTAGATCTTCCACTACAAGTCTTTGCAGAGACCTAAGGGAGGGTTTCCAGAAAATCTTCATGGAAGAGAAAAGGGAATTAAGCTAAAATAGCTCCCAGAAAGAGAAAGTCCATCTTAAGTATCAAAATATTGAAAATGTTCTGGTCATAAGAGTACTGACTAAAGGGAAGACACTGAAAAGTGATGAGATTCAAAGAGGCAGTTCTGGAAAGACTGGGGAAGAAAAGGATAAAAAGAAAATCAGAAGCAATCTTTGGATACTACATAAGGAAGGCAAAAAGAAACACCAGAGAAAGATTCAGGGTCCTGCAAGGCAAGAGAAAACCAAAAACTCAAAGGACACACAAACATTATTTGGGCCAAATTATTCTGGGGCCCTATTCTGTGCACTGTAGAATGTTTGACAATACACTTGGCCTCTACCTACCAGATGTCACGAGCACACCACCCCCTAGTTATGACAACCAAAAATGCCTCCAGACATTGCAAAATGTCCCCTGGGGTACAAAATCACATCCAGGTGGAACCACTGACCTAGAGCAATAATTTGTTGAATTGCTGATTGATTTGTTTGTTATTTGAAGACTCTTCTTTAAATGTTTGCCTTTTTGTGGTAAACCATTAAGAGGAAAAATAAAGAAAATTAAGGAAGGAAAAGAAGCTGTACTCCCTCATTCATTTATTCATTCATCAAATTTCTATTGGATGCCTGCTAAGTAATAGGCATTGTTTAAAAGATGAATAGGTAAGACGTAGTCACAACCCAAATTTTAAGCTTTCCATATCACTAATTTAATTTAATATTATCATGGTTTGATTAACTTCTATATTTCCAAGAAATTGATGACATGATTGTTTCGAACCTAGGATCTTAACACACAATCAAAACATTATGTATGTGTCATTTTACTACAAATATTTAGAAAACTCACCGAGGATAACTATATTTGGTGTTGGCATTGAAATTTTCTGTATCTGTGGATATATCAGTCAGCTGTTGCTTCAATAACGTGTATAACAAATAAACATAAAATCTCAGTGGCGTATAAAAATAGGCATTTATTTAACTTGCACATCTATGATCAGCTGATCTAGGCTGGGCTCAGTTTAAATGGCTCTACTCCATGTGTCCCTCATCCTCTTCCTTCTATCACCAGACTAGGCATGTTCTTCTCATGGCAATCGCAGAGGCACAAGAGAAGTGGAATCGTGTAAGACCTAGGTTCAGAACTGGCACACCATCACATCTTCTCCATTCTCTTCAAACACAATATCATAGGGCAGATAAAATATACCGCACCCATGGAGGTGAGAAGAACTACAAATTCACATAGCAGAGGACATGGACACAGGGAGGGTTGAAGAATTATGGCCAATGCTGTAATTTACCACAGTGGAGAAAAAAACTTAGTCTTGTTTTATTATCTCAAAGTTAAGATTTCTGAACACAGATTCTGAAGTTAAATTAATGATGACTACAAAAGCAGAATAATAATTTTCAACAATGCAAAGAAGATTAAATAAACCATCAACCTCACAGGGGTTATTATTTAGCATATTTTTATTATAACAGCAGCAATACCAAATTCATCTACATTAAAGCAATTCATTTCTAAAGACCAATATTTCAATGATAAATGCCAATAAATGAATTTTAGTATCATATACGTTACACATTTTGTAGCTATTTTCAGCAAGAAACTTTTCTGATGTCCTTATCTATATTCTATATTTGTTCTTAAAAGGAATTTTCCTGAAACATAACACTTCTTAAAATCAACTACTGATCCAATAGATTTAAATTTCTACATTCTGTTATACTACAGGGGAAAAATAATTGGATTTTGCTTTCTCATTCATGACTATTTAAATATTCAGTTTCTGAGGTTACATTTTAGTGCGTTTTTATGTTTTATTCAGGACACAATGTTCCAGCAAATATCACAAGCCCAAATCAATGGCTTATACTGACATTAAATATGCCATTAACATGCTTGTTCCCAGAAAAGTTCAATGAAAAGCTGTCAACAAACCTGCAGAGAAAGCCTTGTTGCATTCAAAATAAATGATTAAAAGAGGCACTGGAAATAACTTAAAACCTTTAGAATGATGAAGAGAAGAAAAAGTAATATGAAAATATCTAGCTCTCTGCTTGGCAAACAAAATTTATACCAATTTACATATGCCTAGAGCTGACAACAAAACCAAGTTCATGCCATTTTCCACAGTATTCACGAGGTTGTTCCTTTCATCTCTGTGACTTAGATGCTTACAATGTAATGTGACTAACATCTTAGAGCCCTGGTCTTTGATGTCCCATCACCATGAGCAACAGTGAGATCTCACAGAGCAGCACTCTTTAGAAAAACAGCATTGAAAGATCAGCAACTCAAATAGAGGCACAAAAAAGAACATAGCATATTTCAGGTAATAGAATTATTTAATTATTTTTCATTCATTCATTTACTAAGCAAAGACTGCTTACTGGCCAAGACTTGGAAAGGTAATAGATGTCCCACCAGCTGGGATAGATCTTGAAAGTGCAGAAGGAGAGAAGGCTGGGCGTAGCCCAAGGAAGTGGAGTGAGTGAGAACTTCTTAGTACTGGGAAGTAAAGAATGAGAGCATCTGCTGCTATGGCCCGTGAGCTTTACTCTGTAGGAAGTTTGGTAACACACCTGAGGCCGATAGCGCATGAAATAAACTTTCAGGTTAGAGGAGGACATGCTGTTGGCAGGAGGTCATGAAGGCAACAGCAGAGAGAGGTGCCAGAAGAACTTGAAGACCAGACCAAATCCAAGGTATAGGCTGAATCACTTATATTTGTCTGAGGCTGTCTAATAATAATTCATATTAATAATGATGACCCCAGAGTTCCTCAGAAAATCTCTATATAATATACTGTGATAAAGAAGGAATTGGGTTGGAGAAAACTTAACACAGAATCATAGGTTGCATATAGATGGATGTATATGCTCATTTGGCTCTTTTAAGAAATGCAAGAAAAAGGAAACTCCTTTTCAAATTCCTTTCTGAAAGATTTTCATGAAAAAAATTGTTGCATATTTTTAACAACTTTATTGAGGTATAATTTATTTTTTAATATTTATTTATTTACACAATGGGAGATTTGCTTTATTTCTTTTTTAAAAATTTTTATTGGAGTATAGTTGCTTTACAATATTATGTTAGTTTCTACTGTACAGCGAAGTGAATCAGCTATATGTATACATATATCCCCTCTTTTTTGGATTTCCTTCCCATTTAGGTCACCGCAGAGCATTGAGTAGAGTTCCCTGTGCTATACAGTAGGTTATAATTTATATACAGTAAAAGGCATACACTTAAAGTGTACACTTTGGGGAGTTTTGATATACACAAACATCTGCGAAACAATCACCACAATTAAGATAATAAATAAATAAATAAATATACTCAATACCTCTGAAAGATTACTCATGCCTCTTTGGAATGCCTCCCTCCTACCGCTCTGCTCCCATGACCAATTCTTTGGCAAATACAGATCTGCTTTCTATCACTTTAGATTATTTTGCATTTTCTACAATTTTATATAAATGGATCATACATTATGCACTCTTTTTTGTTTGGCTTCTTTTACTCAGCATAATTATTTTGAAGTTCATCTGTATTGTTTTGTGTATCAGTAGTTCATTCTTTTAAAGTTGCTGAATAGAATTCCATTATATGAATATATAAATAACTTCTGTCTGTTTACCTGTTGATAGATATTTGAGTTATTTCTAGTTTGGGGCTATTAAAAATAAAGATCTTAAGACCGTTTATGTATGTCTTTATATGGACATATGCTTTCACTTCTTTTGGATTAATACCTAGTATTGGAATGATCAGGCAGTACGTACATGCTTAACATTTTAAGAAAATGCCAAGCTGTTTTCCAAAGCTATTGTACCATTTTACAGTTCTGCTAGCAGCGTATGAGAGTTCCAGTTGCTCCACAACCATACCCTCACATAGTAGGGCCAATCATTTTCAATTTAGGATGTAATTGTATCTCAATGTACTTTTAATTCGGATTTTCCTAATAACTGATGATGTTGAGCGTATTTACTATGTGCTTATTTGCCATCCACATATATTTTTTGGCAAGACGTTCGTCCAAATCTTTTATCTAGGTTTAATTGGGTTGTTTGTTTTCTTATTATTAAGTTTTTCTTACTATTAAATTTGGAGAGTTCACTAATATTTTCTTCTGTAATATCTAATCTGTATTAATACAATCTAGTATGTTTTTCACCCCCAGAATTTCAGTTTGCGTCTTTTTTATATCTCCCCTGTCTCTACTTAACACGTTCAACCTTTCCTTTAGTTTCTTGAATAGATAGCATATTGTTATTGTTTTAATGTTCTTGTCTACTAATTCTATCATTTGTGTCATTTTTTGTCAGCTTCTATTAACAAACTTTTTAATCTTATTATGGGTTTTTAATCTTATTATGGGTTGTACTTCCCTGTTTTTTGCTGGTAACTTCCTAGTGGATGCCAGATATTTACTATACTGTTGAGCTTTGTTCTGACACATGGTCAAGTTACTTGGAAACTTCAGGTCTTGCTTTTAAGCTTTGTTAGGCATGACAGAGCAGCATTTAGAATAAAACTAATTTTGTTCTTCTACTAAGAGAAAATGCTTCTGAATACTTCACCTGATGCCCCATGAATTATGACATTTTCCATCTCTGCTGGTGGGAACAGGCATTATGCCCTGTGCTGTGTGAGCCAGAGAGACTGCTCACTCTAAGAGTTTTGAGTGGTTTTTCCCTCCAACGCGGTTGACTTGTACATGAGCTGATCAGCACTCAGTTGACAAGTGCTCAAAGGGAGCCTATGCTGGTCTCTGAAATTCTCTCTATGTGCATCTCTCTCCTTTCTACTCTGCCTTGTGAACTCTTGACCATTTGACCTACCTGAACTTCCAGCTTCAGCCCCTTAAACTTGGGGAGCCCTAATTTCCCCTCCCTATACCACAGCCTATAGAAACTGTCTCAAGACAGTAAATTGGGGCAACTGTAAGACTCACGGGATTTGTTTTTCACTGTTTTTCATTATCTGGTGTCCAATATCTTGAGAACCATTGTTTCATATATTTTGCCCTGCTTTTCACTTATTTCGGGCAAGAGGGTAAATCTAAACATTATTACTCCACCATGTCCAGAAGTGAAGCTCCAAAAAATAGTTAAATACTTTAATCTCAGCAAAATAGGTTCTTTTTAGTATAAGGGTATTTAAAAATAAATTTACATTACATTAAAGTCTACCTTCTCCTTTGATGGCAGATAAACCAGGTTTTACTATATGTTGTCATTCATAATGAAGCTGTCCAGCTGTAAACACCAGGAAATAATGAACTCTGAACTAAAAGTTTTATAGCTCCAGATGCACATTTGCAAGGAGCAACAAGAAGAGATAAACAGTTAACTAATTTGAGGAGTCAACACTTTAGATGTTACCAAACTGTTGAACTTTGAATGTCTTTGCTAGAGTAGTGCCTAACAAAGACTAAGGAAGCCTCTGCATGTGGGCACACACCCCTTTCGGGGAGCCTTTCTCAGTTTAATTCACCCATTCAGCAAACATTTATTAAGCTCCTATCTGCCAGTGACTATTTAAAACTCTAGAGATACAGCAGGGAACAAAGCAAAGGTCTCAACCTTCATGGAACTGAGTGGGTACAACAGACCGTAAGCCAACATAAAATAATTCTGTTGAGAAAAACTGAATCAGAATAAGGGGATCGAGAACTTCAAGGGGTAATATTTTAGATGGATTTGTCTGGGAAGGCCTCTCTGAGGAGGCTGGTTACATTGGATTTGAATGAAGTGAAGGAAGAAACTATGCAAAACTCTAGAGAAGAACCTTCTGGAAAAAAGGAACATGTACAAATACCCTGAGGCGTAAATGAGGAGAGCTGATTTAAGGATTCCAGTAGGAACCTAGCCTAAAATCAGCAAAAACTAGAAACCACTGTTTTGTTTACCTACATTCATTCATTCATTTATTCATATAATAAACTACATATCAAGCAATCACTGTATGTGTGAATGCAAAGACAAATTGCCTAAAAAATATCACAAGCCCAATTTAATGGAAGAGGATCCAATATATAAATAACAAGCAATGGTCATAATAATGAGGGTAATGGGTCTTCAAGTTTAAGGGTCTAAGGGTGTGTTAATTCTAAGAGATCTGACCCACTTGGCCATGTGTGACTGGCCTACTGGGCTCTATTTGCATGAACGGCAAAGGAGTGTGCTGCTAAGGGACGGAAGATTTGAGGGACAACATGATTTATGTAAAGATGAGTAGTAGCTCTTGAAAAAGAAGAGCACTTCTGAGCACAGTAAAGGGCATACTAGTTAAGTCCTCTGGCTCTGCCTCTCTGGGTTTATGCCCAAGTTCTTTAGAAGAGAGATAAAGAGCTTTACTGTTGAAATCTCTATAAGAAACCAGAGCACCAGGCAATGCTGCTTGGGAAATAGTTCATACTGGGCCCTCCTTCACTGGAGTGACTGCTGGAGCACACGGTAACAAGGCACAGTAACGATGTCAGGGATGAAGTAGCCAGAGCCACCATGAACAGAAACCCATACCAGCCAAGGCCAAGAGTCAGAGTAGCCCCATGGGGTCACTACCTGAGAGAGGAAGAAATGCTACTGTAGCCAGTAGGACTGTGCTTATTGAGCACAAGAGGACATCCCTGGGGACTCCTTAAATTAACCCCTGAATTTTTCCCACCGGGAATATGTGACTTTGGAATAATACATACTTCGGTTATAATCTTACACCAGCCACTTACTAGATGTGTTAGCATGGGCAAAGTACTAGTCCTCGTTGGACCTCATTTTTTCATCTGCTAAACAGGGATAATAATATCACTGTTAGATGTTAGGTTTACTGTGAGGTTTAAACAGCATGTGGTAAGTGCTTAAACAATGGTGGCTGTGTTTTTATTATAATTACTATTATCATTATTATTATTATCATTGAATTTTAGGAGATCTGAAATTCCCAAAAGTTGGTGAGTAAAGATTAATAATGCTTATAAACTGTTATTAGGATTCAGTTCTACCCTCAATCTCTTATGCCCCGGGAAGCCTGGAATAACATTAAAACCAAGTACATGACTTTGGGTAATTTAAGTTCCTTGAGCCTTAGTTTCATCATCTATTCAACAGAGTATTAATGATATCATCTCTTTGCTCCTCCCTGGGTTGTTACGAGGTCCCCTTCCAACGATGGGCATGGAAAGTACTTTATAGAGTGCTGTTCAAAAATCAGTGATGTCCAGCTGTCGTGTCTCTCACCAGCTCTGCTTTATGCAACTCTTGGGACTGAGAAAACTCACCTTCAGGCTATTTTCAGGTCTGTAAGATGCAGCTGCTCAGAGTCAGTTGTTACATGGCTAGAAGGCTCTACAAACCACCTGTTAAGGGTGCCCCATGCAGAAACCCTGGGACAATCTTTCTCTAGCTCCTGACTCATGTCGCTAAAGGGACCAAAGGTAAATATCTTTTTCCTACTGTTCTGCTGTATTTACTTCCTGTTGCCTAACTACCTGCCTCCAGCATCAGCAATAGCCTCTGAGCCCTCGGGTATATTTATTTTCCATCTGCTCCTTCCCTGCTAGTAACAGCATTAATGAGCCCCCAAAGATCCAGTTCCTGGAAATCATTCAGTGTAGTAGAGGGATCATTTTCTCCCTTGGATTTTCACACATTGGAGTGTGACTCCAGTCCTCATGATCCAGCAAAGCATCATTTAAACCAGTGGGCTCCCTTACCTTGCCCAGGTGCATATGTGCAAAAGGGACAATACTGACTCCCTGAGAAGGAAAATTAAATCCAACTAAAAGGTACAAAGACTTAGGCTTTAAATAAAATTAAAATTTAGGACTTTTAGAAGGAAAATTTGAAGTAAAAAAATGCAAGAAGAGGGGCTTCCCTGGTGGCGCAGTGGTTGAGAGTCCGCCTGCCGATTCAGGGGACACGGGTTCGTGCCCCGGTCCGGGAGGATCCCACATGCGGTGGAGCGGCTGGGCCCGTGATCCGTGGCCGCTGAGCCTGCGCGTCCGGAGCCTGTGCTCCGCAACGGGAGAGGCCACAACAGTGAGAGGCCCGCGTACTGCAAAAAAAAAAAATCTGTCTTTCTTGTTTCTTTATGTGTAAACAGCTTAAAAGGACATCACAGGACAATTGAAGAAGAGATGTGGTTTAAAACCTTATTAGGATTCTCTAAGTATAGGCTCCCTTCCTTAAACCCTTTTTTCCCAATTTAGAATCAATCATCCTTTCCCCCTAGGTAAAGGTGTTTTCTTTTTTTTCCTCTCTGACCTGTCTAGAATGTAAAGCTATATGATGGCTGTCAGAATCTTCTCCCTTGTTGAGGAAAGTAATGATTCCTCCTTTATATATATCACAGCTTTAGGGACTTTACTGCATGTAAAGTGAGAAAAGCAACTTCCGGTGCCTAAAATCAGATTTTTCACTCTAAATTCTAAAATCACATCCTTTCCATTGTTCCAACTGTACTTTGGTTAATGAATTTTCCCTTCCCCCCCACAGTAATCTCTATAGAGCATGAGGCTTTGGCCAGAGCATTGGAGGTGGAGATAGAAGATCGGGGTTTAAGTCTTGGTCCTTCCACTTACTTGTTGGCAACAGCCAAATTTACAGCTGTGAGATGGGAAGTACTACTGGTCCCACCTACTTCTCGAGACTCTTGTGAAGATGAAATAACATGCGATAGTCAAACACTTGCAGCATGTAGAGCACCATACACATTACAGATTACAAGAGAAATGGGATGTCTGAGGGTGAAGATGAGGGGGTCTGCAGCCAGATGCTTGAGTTTGAATCCCAGCTCTGCTACTAACCAACTGTGTGATCTGAGGCAAGTTATGTAACTATTCTGTGTCTCAGTCTCCTCATCTGTGCAAAAAAGATGCTGATGATGGAAGTACCTATATCATAGACTTGTTGTGAACACTAATTGAGTTAATACCTGGGAAGTACTTAGAACAGTGTCTAGACACATAGTCAGTACTCAGTAAAGCTTAGTGTTATATTAGACTCTTCCTTCTCCTTTGCCACGAATAGTAAATCAATCATCAAATCTTACCAATTCTCCCAAAGACAGTTCATTGTTCCCATCCTCACTACACCCTGTTCAGACCTCTATTGTCCCTCTCTTGGGCCACCAAACAATGACACTGCTGGGCTCTGCTCTTGTTTCTTCTTCTATTTGTTCCTGTACCTGGCACCAAATCCATTCTCTCAAAACATCACTTGGAGCCAGTCACATACATACTTAAACTTCTTGGTGACTCACAAATACTTACAGAATAATTTTAACTCCTAGACTACAATTTAAAACATTTTATAAACTACGCCCACCATACCTTTCCGTCTCTCTCAGATATAATCCCTCTACTCTAGCAAAGCACTTTTCTCTCGTTCTTGAAAATAACTTGTGATTTTTGTGCCTCCCTGTTGTTAGTCATTCCTTTCCTCCTGCTTGGAACGTCCTCCCATCTTGGCCAGCAAATGAGAAGCAGTGTGCCCAGTGGTTAAGAGTTCCAACTTGGATGTCTCACAGGCCTCCATTATCTCCTGGTTCCACAACTTCCTGGACAGGTGACCTTGGGCAACTTTTACTCCTACTCTATGTGCTTAGCAAGAGCACTCTTATTATAGTTAGAGGAAAACCCATTTTACAATGATAATCTATTGATTTGGGGGGCAGTTACTTTTTAGTTAATAGATGTTTTCCTATAATATGTGAATCAGAAGTGAAAACAAAATTAAAATTTTTCTTTGCTCTGTTGTCCCAATACATTTTCTGTTTTCTGCTAAAGAACATCAGACTCATCAGGAACTTCAATTGACAACCTTCTACTTATTTTCAAGGCTAATTCCTTTATAATGTTCTTACTCTGCACAAAGCTAATCTAATTACTCTCTTTCAGGTCATCCAAGAATAATGACCTGGCTTTCAGATTAGTCAAAGCAGGACACAGGTGACTCTGAAATGGGAGGGAGTGGGCGTTGTACTGGTGAGGTCAGGAATGTCAGCCTCAGGAATCCAGCAAAAGAAGATAGAATAAAAGTCAAAGAGGAATGACCTACACCAGAGAATTGTCAACAAATCAGGAAAAAGGAACATGGAAAGTCTGTTTGTTTGTTTTACTCACCCTCAAACATGGAAATATAAAACAGTAAGGATCCACAGCAAAGTGAGCCCCAGCCTGGCTCCACCCTCCTCTGTTATCCCTCCTCAGCTCTCCTAGATCTGTTCTTTGCCAAGCACTGAAAAACCTTTTCAGCAAAATTAGCCTTATTTAAATGCACAGAAACAAAAGAAAAGGGGTGGGGGGGGTGGGAATTCCCTGGCGGTTCAGGGCTTAGGACTCTGTGCTCTCACTGCCAAGGTCCCGGGTTCAATCCCTGGTCAAGGAACTAAGTTCCCACAAGCTGCGCAGCATGGCCAAAAATAGACAGATAGGTGCACAGAAACAAATTTACTCCAAAGTCTGCATTTCTTCACGTCTCTGAACGTGGGGACCTGTGACCAGAGAGCACAGGAGCCACTTTTCCTGTCATCAGTCCTCTCGTCTACTCACTTTACCACTCCAACTTCCTCCTCCTAACTCCCCTTCTTATTTCTCCCTGCCTCTTAACTCTTTCCCTTACAACTCCCATTCCAGTGTCTACAAAGAACACTCCAACACCTTCAAATATTTTGCTCTGTTTTAGCTCAACCAGTGACTCTCAACCCTGACTACACATTAAAAGAAGTTAAAAGAAAAAATGCCTGAGCCTCACCCCTGCAGAACCTGATTCAGTTAGTCTGGGGTCTAGCCCTGGCATGGGCTTGTTTGTTTAATCTCCCTAGTGGACTTCAATGTACATCCAAGCTTGAGAACCACAGCCTAAACAAAAACGGGATTCTCCCCTGGCAAACCGGCTCTTTTACCTCTTTCTGGAGACTACACATTCTCCCACACCTGAATACCACCAGACAAGAAAGGGCAATCAAACTCAGGCTCTTCCAGACCATAGGTCTTCCATTCTCATGTAAAACCAAAAGCAAACAGCAACAAAAATTTGTCTTTCTTGGAGGTTATTTACACAACTCGGTCTATCTGTCTGAATAACTTCTATATCCATTAAGATTCAACTAAAACATCATGTCCTCCGTCCCCGAGAAGCCTGCTCTGGCAGGCTGAGTGATCTAGGGACCACCCCATCTTCTTGTTACGCCCAGTGGATGCCCTGTCATAGCCTTTAGGTCCCTGTTCATAGGAATCTATTACTTCCCTGTCTGTCCACCTCAATAAACTATGAGTTCCTTGAGAGTAGGAATTATACCTTCTTCATCTCTGCATCCGTACATGTAACATATGCAGTGCCTGGCACATGGTTGGCATTCAATAAATACTTGTGAGAGAGCAAGTAGGAGAAAAGAGATAGAGAAGGAAATTTGAGGATGAGGAGGAATAAAGAAAAAATATCTCTCTTCTACTGTCATCCTCTGGCCTTCCAAGGATAAAATTGATTTTACTTAGCATATTTTTGGAACCATAATGTAGAGACAGAGCATAGAAAGTAGAAATCAAAAACGACTCTTCATTTTTAGAAAAAATAAGCAAATTACAAGAAAGTTAGCCTATATATAGAAAGTATTTTTAGAATATATTTCTAGTCATCTATTGGGTTGGCCAAAAAGTTCGTTCGGGTTTTCCCATAAGATCTTATGGAAAAGATCTCATGGCCAACCCAATACTAAGGACAGTATTATTCACCTCCCACTTCTATACCATTGGTGACCCAGGCCTTCCCTGACAATCTCACTCTGTTTACAGTGGCCATGGTGGGAAGAATAATGCCCTGCAAAGATGTCCATATCCCAAATCCCTGAATGTGTGAATATTAACTCCCATGGCAAAATGTAATCTGCAGATGTGATTAAGGATTTTGAGATGTGGAGATTATCTGGGTGGACCCAAGGTAATCATGAGGGTCCTCTTAAGTGAAAGAGGGAGGCAGGAGACTCAGTGTCAGGATGATGCAGTGTGGGAAAGACTCAACCATCCATGACTGGCTTTGAAGATGGAGGAAAAGCCAAGGAATGCAGGCAGCCTCTAGAAGCTAGAAAAGGCAAGGAAACAGGTTCCTCCTTAGAGCCTCCAGAAAGAACACAGCTTTGTTGACACTTTGATTTTAGCCCAGTGAAACCCATTTGGACTTCTGACCACTAGAAATGTAAAATAATAAATTTGTGTGGTTTTAAGTCACTAAATTTGTGGTTTGTTTTTTTTTTTACAGCAGCAATAGGAAACTAATATAGTGGCTGTTTAAATGTTCACTGGCTGCACTCACTCTTGTCAGAGCATGTTTTCTGCTTTGAATTGATGTCACTTATGCCCCAGTTATTGTGGAATTATCACTGAGAGTCTTGATGATGACCTTGAGTCATGACAAGATACTCAATAAAGGAAAGACTAAGCAGTTGTAACCCCAGTAGTATACATACTCAATCAGGGAAGGGAGGCTACCATACAACCCATGCCCCAAATAGACATAGTATGTTCAAGCACCAAAAAAAAAAGAAGTGCCTGGAAAAGTTCATGAAATAGTTCTTAACTTTGGACTCCAGCTATACTTGAATAGCTTCCAGAGCTCTGGTACACTGGTTATTAGTCCTTTCACTCTGTTATGTTCCCTACTTAAGGACATCAGGCTTTGTTCTAAGGCTAGGACCTTGAGGCTGGTGGCAGAGGAGAAAGGGAAAGAGGATAGGCGGCTTCACGGTGCCCATTCTTAGGTTATGGTAGATGGAAAATAATCAGGCTTGCTGCATTGTCCAAACTAATAATAACAGGCATCTCCTGAAGGACATTATGCTAAAGAGTATCTATTCCTTGCTCCAGACTGTCTGGAGGAGGAGGAAGGGAGAAGGAAAAGAAAAACCATACCAATGGTGAACTCATACATATTTTAGAATGATTCATTAAATTTTAAAAGAGAATTCAGGTTAACTCTAAAGTAGCCAGAAATTTTACAGAATCAGTATTCCTCATTATCTGAACTTTCTGATCAGTCAGTATTTTAGCATACAGCTTATCATGTTAGCTTTAGAGTCTTTTCCTTTTAATGACTGTAATATATTGCACCCTTCCTTCTCCCCACCCAAGCACAGAACCAATTGAGAGAGTCATAGGGATCAGAAATATGGAAATCAAAACGTCAGCTTCATTACTGACAAGCTAGAGAAGAGCCCTTAGGTGTGGGGCAACTACAGGCTTCCTACTATAGCACCTCCAAATTAAGCAGAATGACCTACTCAGTTACTGGCAGCTGGCAAAAGTGATCCAGCCCCAGGAGCTTAGCTGCCCAGTTAAAGCCCAACAAGAGTCCAGAGGGGCTGAAATAGGCATGCCCATTGTCTACCAACCTCCCATCCCAGGGAAGACTGTCCCAGGGAGGAGTAAGTGAGGAGGAGAGAAAGGCCAGGAGTGTTACACTAGTAAAAGTTCTCCAACATGGATACGTGAGGAATAGGGAATAAATGTTCTTCACCTGATAGCTGTTCCTAAATGATAGCAAATAAAGCTATGCTATAATTAAGCTAAGTTATTATATTTCAAGAAATCTGAAAGCAATATTAGCAAGATCTGACTAAAGATCCATCACCCCGTACATGGAAGCAGCAGCCTCCATTCTCAGTGTGATGGGGGACAGTCTGAGGTGTGTTACTAGCGATAAAGCACGGACATTTACAAACGATGCCTGTTGGCTTCAGAAATTAGGGCTTGTTCAAAGTTGTCCCTATAATAACATTACTCTTACTTGTCTTATTTCAGATTTACTGTCTTGAGTGGGAGAAAAAGGGAAGGGCTTATAGATAGCATTCCAGAAATTACACATAACCCAGTCTCCCTTATCTGTGAAGTGGCTCATAGTGAAGGACATTTCATGGTAGCATTAATAGTTATGGCAACTGCGAATTATTGAAATGCTTTTGAGTTGGGATTTTTATAGTTACTTCTATTTCTTTTTTATTTTATCCAGGGATTAATTCAATTAAGAAAGCAAATGGAGATTTTTTTTAAAGCATGAATATCAACATGACACATGATCAAGAATGACCCTACAAACACTTTTGGTTAATAATGACAGAGTAACTTCAATAGCTGGTAAAAAGCAGACCATGTAATAAAATTTGTGAAATTTTCAAGAACTATATTAATATCATTATAAAAAATTAATGAACACAGTTCATATATCATAATTTAAACAATAAAACAGGGGAGTTTTGTTTTATTCTCTAGTGGTATGGGGTTGCTCCTAAGGAGCTGTGGTTCAAAAAAATTAGAATTCTTTTTTAAAATAAGTCACAATTTAAAAAAGCAGATTAGGTATACATATTTATTTTTATTATAAAATCATATTGAGATTTTTAATGGTTTAATTGTTCATTTGCTTATAAAATGAATTTATAAACACTTTTATAAACAGAGATTCCCCCCACAAAAGGTTTATGGCATTGTTTTCCTTTACTTTCCTGCAACCAACCTCCCAAGTTGATGAGGTTTGCCAATTCTGAAAATATTGTATATTATGCTCACAAACTGCTAAAAAATAAAGTATGAAAAATGAGTACTCTTCTGCCATAAAGTCCACCTCAATCCTTCTGCAGCACTATCCTCTTAGGAGAGTTTTAGGTTGGCCAAGAACAAGATTTTCCCTTAACAACAAATCAGTGCCATTGCTAGGTGATTATGACATAGGAAGAGTAACCTCCAATCAAAGAGAAGCCCCAGCAGTCTGATTGTGACCTGCCAATATAAATATGAGAGCTCTCCCTACTCTTAGGCCCTTCTCCTCTCCACTTGATACTGATGAGGAGAACAATATCTACAATGGCCAGAACCAACACCAAAAAGAACAGGTGCTCCAGAGGACACTGAAACCCAATCTCCAGAAAGAAACCACAATTTCAGCACTGAATTTGGCCATAGAAATTATTCACTCTACATAAACAGGGTCCTAAAGGAAGTGGCTCCCCACAATGGCATATCATCTCGCACCTTGGACATGATGAACACCATGATCAGTGACATCTCTGAACGCATTTCTACGGAAGCCTGCAACCTGATATATTTCAGAAATCGTCGTACCCTCACCCCTGAAGATGTCCAGAAGGCAGTGTATTTGCTGTTGCCTGGGAAACTAGCTAAGTATGCAGTGGCTTCTGGAAATGAAGCTGTTCAAGGGTATGTCCACTCCTAAACTCCATGTTCCAGCTTCATTAAATCCTGGGGAAAGTCAATTGAACTTACTACCCAGATGATCACTTGAATATTGAATTCATTCTTCTTTTTTATAACATAGTCGTATTTCCTGGTATTTTCCCTATTTGTCTTATCTCTAGAGAAGAATTACTCTCTTGCTACTTTACCTTTTAACAGTTTGACTACTATTTAGGTTTTCCTGACACCTGCTCCCCACCCAACTCCCATCCAGAACTCTTGTTTTTCCTATGAATATGTAAATCTCATTATATAAGTTCAATGCTTATTGTATTGTTAAGGTATTGTTAACTATGTGAAGGATGATTTAATCCAGCTCTTTTGACCCCCAGGTTGCACTGACTTTGAATTGATGAAGACAAACTTTTTAATCAGAAGTATACCAGTGCTACTAAATTTTCATCAAAAAACTATTTTCTAGAGCAAACTACATTCAAACACTTAGTTCTTTAATGAAGTCCCTTTAGAGCATGTTAACCATTTCCTTCAACAAGCTCAGTTCATATCCATGTAATTTTTATCTTTACATTTGCTTTTTTTCAGTATGGTAGTGTATATCTGTTAATCTTCTACTCCCAATTTATCCCTCCCCTTTCCCCTTTGGTAACCATAAGTCTGTTTTCTATGTCTGTGAGTCTGTTTCTGTTTTGTAAATAAGTTTATTGTCTTATTTTTTAGATTCCATGTATAAGTGATACCATATAATATTTGTCTTTCTCTGTTGGACTGACTTAGTATGATAATCTCTAGGTCCATCCATGTTACTGCATATGGCATTATTTCATTCTTTTTTTATGGCTGAGTAGTCTTCCATTGTATACATATACCATACCTTCTTTACCCATTCATCTGTTGATGGACACTTGGGCTGCTTCCCATGTCTTAGCTATTGTAAATAGTGCTGCTATGAACATTGGGGTGCATGTATCTTTTCAAATTAGAGTTTTTGTCTTTTCCGGATATATGCCCAGGAGTGGGATTGCTGGATCATATGGTAACTCTATTTTTAGTTTTTTAAGGAACCCTCCATACTGTTTTCCATAGTGGCTGGGCCAATTTTTAAACTATCTTTAGATTTGGTTCACTGGAATTTATTTTTCTATATTTATAACATAAGACCACCCACCACCCAGGGATCTGCCACTCCATTTATAAACTTTGAACTTTACAAATGTCATTGGAGATATTTCCCAATCCCATCTCCCTGTCCACTATCCTGAGTTTTGTTTCCCATTACCTTGCTTTTCTTTGTACTTTTGCTACCTATGTATACATCTCTACATAACAGGTTTAATTTTCCTTATTTTGTAACATAGGGGCCACACTACCTAGGTCCTTCTGTGTCTGCCTTTTTCTTTTAACATTGTTTCTAAGATTTATACCTGTTGTCATATATATAAAGTTCTAGTTCATTCTTTTCACTCCTATACTACATAGTATTCCATAATGTGAATATACAAGTTTATTTATCCATCCTCTGTTGATGGCGATTTGTGTTGTTTTCACTTTTTTTTGCTTTTATGACCAATGCTGCTATAATGAGCTGTAACAATAGCTAACACTTATATAGCATTTGCTATGCGCCCTGCATTTTACATAAATTATTTAATAGGGATGACAACCTTGTGAGGATTAAATAATTTTTCCCTCCTACAGATGAGGAAAATGGGGCACAGAGAAATAAGTAGCCGTCTGAGGTCACATACCTATGTAAGTGGCAGAGCTGGGATCTGACCAGGTTGACAGAGTCCACTGTGAACACATGCTACATGCTGTAAACATTCTTGTACATATATCTTCCGGTACAAATGCACAAAAATTTTTCTAGGTAAAATACCTAACAGTGGAATTGCTGGGTCATTGATATGCCTGTATTCAACTTTGCTAGATGTTAACAGACTCTCTTCCAAAGTGTTTGTACCAATTTACATTCGCAGGAAATGAGAGTAATTTAGATTCTTCTGGTTACAAGGAACATATCACTTAAGTTTCCTCAAGAAAAGGGGGTTTCCTGTATATACTGGGATTGGAACTGAGACTATTTTAGGTGTCTCTCACTTAGGACCTATTCTCTGTTTTTCCTGGGGTTGCTCACTTCTAAATGCTTCCTTCTCAGAGTTCCAGGAAATAGACATGACAGGCCTATTGAATTCCACTTATATGAAGTACCACAATAAAGTTTTTTTAATTTAAGCAGGTATTTTTATATGCATGCCTTTATATAACCAGACTCGAAACCATCCGATTTTGAGTTAGGCCCTGACAGAGGTTGCTTGCCACCCTAAAGATTGGCTGACCATGGTTAGATGCCCACATCTGCCACTCTGCTGGGGGTTGGCATTAGAAGGGCTTCAAAGTTCTATCTGGGATCTGCAAATTACAGCCCTTGGGCCAAATCTGGAAGCAGCCCTTTTTTGTTTGACCCCCACATGCTACGAAAGGTTTTTACATTTTTATAGTGGTATTTAAAAGGGAAAAAAAAAAGAATATTCAACAGGCATAATGTGACCCACAAAGCCTAAAATATTTACTATCTGGCTCTTTACAGAAAGTATCTGGTCTATGCAATGCTGCTCTTTTTTTTCAGGGTCTGTGATACAGCAGGTTTTCTAAGGCTTTGCTTGGGACACCTCTATCTCTATAAAATAAAGTTCACAAGAATAAAAAGTTTATAGCTGGCTTTCAAAACACTGGACTAAAGAGAGTACATAATTGGGGCAATGGATTAATTATTCAGAAAAATGTTTTATTATAAATTGAGGTGTTAAAGTTGGTCTTACTTTAAGGAAACTAGGGGGTTCCCCATATATTATTCCCTCTTTGTGTATGTTTTGAAACATTTTAACAGAATCTCAAAATAAGATCAAGATTCTTGGCGAACGTTCTGGAATTGGTTTCAAGTCTGATTATATAAATGCATGTGTGTATAAGAATACACATTTTTAAAATTTTTAAATGATTTTTTAGTGTGGTAAAATATATATAACATAAAACTACCATTTTAATCATTTTTAAATGTACAGTTCAGTTACATTAAGTACATTCACATTGTTATGCAACCATCACCACCATCCATCTTTAGAACTTTTCCATCTTCTTTCATCTATCTTCTCTAGGTACTTCCTATAAGTGGAATCCAACAACATTTGTCTTTTTGTGACAGGCGTATTTCACTTAGCGTAATGTCTTCAAGATTCATCCATGTTGTAACATATGTCAGAATTTCCATTCTTTTCAAGGCTGAATAATATTCTGTTGTATATGTATAACACATTTTATTTATACATTCATTCATTGATGGTCACTTGGGTTACTTACACCTTTTGGCTATTGAAAATAATGCCACTATGAACATGGGTATACAAATATCCCACATTAGGTATATGCCCAGAAGTGGAATTGTTAGATCACGTGGTAATTCTATTTTTAATTTTTTGAGGAACCACCATACCCTTTTCCACACAGCTGTTCCATTTTACATTTCCACCAGCAATGCACAAGGGTTCCAATTTCTCCACATCCTCATCAACCCTTATCTGGTTTTGATTTTTATATATAATACCCATCCTAATGGATGTAAAGTGTTTTTATTTGCAGTTCCCTAATGATTCGTGATGTTGAGCATATTTTCATGTGCTTATTAGCCATTTGTACTTTGTCCATTTTTTAACTGTTTTGTTGTTGTTGAGTTGTAGAAACTCTTTTTATATATTCTGAATATTAATCCCCCTTCTCAGATATTTCTCCTATTCCATGGGTTGCCTCTTCACTTTGTTGATAGTGTCCTTTGATATACAAAGGTTATTACTCTTGAAGATGTCCTATTTGACTATTTTTCTTTTTGTTGTCCATGCCTTTGGTGTAATATTTCACTTCATATTTGTATTGCTCCTTTATGAGAAAGTTATTTGCAACATTAATAATATATATATATATATATTTGCTTGTCTTTATGGAAATGAGGCTAGTCCTTATTTTATGGTTTTTGATTTTGGGTTTTTTTAATTTTATTTTTGGCTGCGTTGCCGTGTGCGGGCTTCCTAGTTGCGGCGAGTGGGGGCTACTCTTCGTTGCGGTGTGCAGGCTTCTCATTGCAGTGGCTTCTCTCTTTTTTTTTTTTTTTTTTGGCAGTACACGGGCCTCTCACTGTTGTGGCCTCTCCCGTTGCGGAGCACAGGCTCCAGACGCGCAGGCTCATCGGCCATGGCTCACGGGCCCAGCCGCTCCACGGCATGTGGGATCCTCCCGGACCGGGACACGAACCCGTGTCCCCTGCATCGGCAGGCAGACTCTCAACAACTGCGCCACCAGGGAAGCCCGCGGTGGCTTCTCTTGTTGTGGAGCACGGGCTCTAGGTGCACAGGCATCAGTAGTTGCAGCACGCGGCCTCAATAGTTGTGGCTCGCAGGCTCAGTAGTTGTGGCACATGGGCTTAGTTGCTCTGTGGCATGTGGGATCTTCCCGGACCAGGGCTCGAACCCATTTCCCCTGCATTGGCAGGTGTATTCTTAACCACTGCGCCACCAAGGAAGCCCTAATAATATATTTTTAAACTTGGAGTCAATTCATAAAATCAGCATACCTTCTAAAATTAGCTTCTATTTTTTATTTTTTAATGTGTCACACTAGCTAACACACTAAGAAAGGTCAGAATTATCTCAGTGTGTAATTTTGACATCAGTAGGTCCATTTTACCAACTTTCTTTTTTTTTCTTGGACCCTAGTAACCTGAGACAGTTAAATGAAAGACAAAAAGTAGCACTCACCAGTAGTAGTCCTCTAATATGCATTTACCCCATCTTCTCAGAAATAGAACCCCCAATTTTTAGCTAAGCTCATAACCACCCAGGATAAAGACTACATTTTCCAAACCTTCCTTTGACTAGGTGTGTCCATGTGATCAAGTTCAGCTGAATAGTCAGGAACAAGCAACGTCCAGGAGTTATCCTTAAATAACACGAGTGCCTTTTCCCTCTTCCTCTTTTCCTGCCAGCTGGACTGAGAATGTGAAGGCTGGAGCTGGAGCAGCCGACTAAACTAGGAGTTGAAACCTATATATTAAGGATGGTAGAGCAGAAAAATAAAAAAGGTTTGGTCTCTCATGACTGAACTGCCATCCAACCCAGGACTGTCTATGTTTATATGACAGAGAAATTTCTAACTTGTTTAAGCCACTGTTATTTTGGGTTTCTACCATTCATAGTCAAATTTAATTCTAATATAGACATCCAGGAGTTTTTTGTTTTTTTTTTTTTTTTTGGCTGTGTTGGGTCTTAGTTGCTGTGCCCAGGCTCTTTCTCTAGTTGCGGTGAGCTGGGGCTACTCTTCCTTGCCGTGCACAGGCTCCTCACTGCAGTGGCTTCTCTTGTTGCGGAGCAAAGGCTCTAGGCCTGCAGGCTTCTGTAGTTGTGGCATGTGGGCTCAGTAGTTGTGGCTCATGGGCTCTAGAGCACAGGCTCAGTAGTTGTGGCACACGGGCTTAGTTGCTCCACAGCATGTGGGAACTTTCCGGACCAGGGATTGAACCCATGTCCCCTGCATTGGCAGGCAGATTCTTAACCACTGCGCCACCAGGGAAATCCCCCAGGAGATTATTGACTGCTAAACAATGCAGTTAGTCTCAAAATGATTCTACACTTACTAATAAAAACATATTGGAAATGGAGGATGACAAATGTCTTATTTATCTACCAGAAGATGTTGCTGTAAAATGAAATCTCATGCTATTTAGCAACTCTTGGTCAGAGATGTGTAATGCGCACCGCAAAAGTCTGCTATTAGTCTATTGGACACATGATGTGATTTTGAAACATTACTTAAAATACAGAAAAATGAGAGTCAAAGAATTTAGGAAAGAGAATTTCCAACTTAGCCAGCAACATGACCAATGTGTGGATTCTGTGGTAATTTGAAGCTAGCGGCATACATTATAATAAAAGATTTCTCACACCAACAAGAAAGAATAGTGCTGATTTCGTAATACAAATCATCCAAACAATAAAATTCCAGCAAACTTAGATTATCCTTCTCTGAGCTTAGAAACCTTGTTTTGGAAATGACTAATGTAATCTCATATAAATATATGCTGTCACTTACTATAATTATTTAAAGACTTGCTATGCACACTGCTAGCTTGTTCCTATATGAACTAAATGTGTCAAAGCACTGGGAAATAGGAAAGTACCATAAAGTATAATACCTTATGTATGGTACTTAGAGTTCATTATGGATTCACAGAAATGCATTCTTTGTGATAGTTGCTGAGAAAACAAGTTCATCCCTTTAAAAGCTTAGAATCTTATGAAACAACAAACTGAAAATAAATTACTGTGAACAGTCGACATACAGAGAGTCTAGGCTCTGAGCTAGACATTATTCTAAGTACTCCATATATATCACCTCAATATAAAGCCCAAGACAACCACATGAGAAAAGCACTAATATCATTTACAGTCAGGGAAACTGTGGCATAAAAAAGGCTAAGAAACTTGCCAGAGGTCACACAGCTAGTAATAAAAGAACTGTGGTTAAACCCGCATACTCTGGCTCTAAAGCCCATCACTTAAAGCACGATACAGTAGCATCTCACATGGAGAGAGACAGGTAGAAGATACTGTGGAACCTGGAAGGGGCATCTAACCCAGAACGAAAAGGTGTCTAATAGGAGATGAAACCTGACCTAGGTCTTGAAGATGAGTAGGAAATGCACATAGGTAGAAGAAATAATATTTGCAAAAGTATAGGACATTAATGTATAAATTTAAGATAATTGAAAGCTACATAGCTGTAAACAGCACAGGAGGAGGGATGGGGAAATAAGGTCAGAGAGGTAAGCAAAAATCTGTGAGCTGAAGCAATCTTGAGAACGAAAAACGGAGCTGGAGGAATCAGGCTCCCTGACTTCAGAGTATACTACAAAGCTACAGTAATCAAGACAGTATGGTACTGGCGCAAAAACAGAAAGATAAATCAATGGATCAGGATAGAAAGCCCACACACATATGGTCACCTTATCTTTGACAAAGGAGGCAGGAATGTACAGTGGAGAAAGGACAGCCTCTTCAATAAGTGGTGCTGGGAAAACTGGACAGCTACATGTAAAAGTATGAGATAGATCACTCCCTATACACAAAAATAAGCTCAAAATGGATTAAAGACCTAAATGTAAGGCCAGAAACTATCAAACTCTTAGAGGAAAACATAGGCAGAACACTCTATGACATAAATCACAGCAAGATCCTTTCTGACCCACTTCCTAGAGAAATGGAAATAAAAACAAACAAATGGGACCTAATGAAACTTCAAAGCTTTTGCACAGCAAAGGAAACCATAAACAAGACCGAAAGACAACCCTCAGAATGGGAGAAAATATTTGCAAATGAAGCAACTGACAAAGGATTAATTTCCAAAATTTACAAGCAGCTCATGCAGCTCAATAACAAAAAAACAAACAACCCAATCCAAAAATGGGCAGAAGATCTAAACAGACATTTCTCCAAAGAAGATATACAGACTGCCAACAAACACATGAAAGAATGCTCAACGTCATTAATCATTAGAGAAATGCAAATCAAAACTACAATGAGATATCATCTCACACCAGTCAGAATGGCCATCATCAAAAAATCTAGAAACAATAAATGCTGGAGAGGGTGTGGAGAAAAGGGAACACTCTTGCACTGCTGGTGGGAATGTGAATTGGTTCAGCCACTATGGAGAACAGTATGGAGGTTCCTTAAAAAACTACAAATAGAACTACCATATGACCCAGCAATCCCACTACTGGGCATATACCCTGAGAAAACCAAAATTCAAATGAGTCATGTACCAAAATGTTCATTGCAGCTCTATTTACAATAGCCCGGAGATGGAAACAACCTAAGTGCCCATCATCAGATGAATGGATAAAGAAGATGTGGCACATATATACAATGGAATATTACTCAGCCATAAAAGGAAACGAAATTGAGCTATTTGTAATGAGGTGGATAGACCTAGAGTCTGTCATACAGAGTGAAGTAAGTCAGAAAGAGAAAGACAAATACCATATGCTAACACATATATATGGAATTTAAGAAAAAAAAATGTCATGAAGAACCTAGCGGTAAGACAGGAATAAAGACACAGACCTACTAGAGAATGGACTTGAGGATATGGGGAGGGGGAAGGGTGAGCTGTGACAAAGCGAGAGAGAGGCATGGACATATATACACTAACAAACGTAAGGTAGATAGCTAGTGGGAAGCAGCCCATAGCACAGGGATATCAGCTCGGTGCTTTGTGACACCCTGGAGGAATGGGATAGGGAGGGTGGGAGGGAGGGAGACGCAAGAGGGAAGAGATATGGGAACATATGTATATGTATAACTGATTCACTTTGTTATAGAGCAGAAACTAGCACACCATTGTAAAGCAATTTACCCCAATAAAGATGTTTAAAAAAAAAAATCTGTGGGCCGACTTATAACTTGAATTTGATCCCAATACCTTTGGGGAGAACCATGGGGGGACTTTAAGCAGGAGAAAGATGTGATTTCATCTGTATTTAGAAAGATTATTCCAGGAGCAGAAATGAGGAGAGTGAATTAAAGCAGAAAGAGACCAGTTTTCATATTACTGGAGTGATCCAGGGAAGCCATAATGAGGGCCTGAACCAAGTCATTGGCAGTGGAAATAAAGGGGGAAGAGATAGATGTGGAAGACTCTTAGGAGGTAGAATCCCCAGGAGATATGTGCAATGTGTGCAGTAACCGAGAAATAGCCAACGAGGGATTCCCAGGGCTCTGGGTCAGGAGACTTGATGGATGGAGCCAAGCCATGAGGCTCAGCTTATTTACACTTCCACGTTAAATATCTTGAGAGTATGCAAGAGACCATTGTAAACAGTGCCATATGTGGGGCATCATACGTGTGCTCAACAGGCAGAGGATCTGGCAAAAGTCAAACAACCTTGGGGCAGATGATTAGCACTTGTTTAAAGCTTGAACAGAAGAGGACGGCTTGAATTTTTAATACTCGAGATCAGTTTTCATCACAACCTTGTTCTGTGCTACATATCATGTGTTGACAGATTTTGTTAGCTCTGACAGCTGATTGTTTTGGGAGACATTTGGCAGTATGCGGAGACACCAGCAGACTACATAAATATATGGGAGAAAGTAGCAGCCTGTAAATATAAGTCAAGGTGAAAGGTTAGTCAGTTACATTCAAGATGAAGAGAGTCATGAAAAATAAAACTGCTGCTTGTCCTTTTTGTGTTCCCGGTGGAGAGTTACTCAGAGGCAAAAAGGGCTTCTTTTTATGAAAAACTGTGTGCTGGTCTGGGCACAGGCAGTGCAGCTTCATTCAGGGCCCTGGCAAGGAAGTGGGACACAAAAGTTGAGGAAAAGGCTGTTTTCCCTTCTCTGCCCTAGGACCAGAATCCCAAAGTAGAGGCTACAGATAGGGACTCCTATCTGAAGCTGGTAGAAGAGAGGAAGAACAAAGTAATGTCCTATGATGTTCCCGATGGGCTGATTTGTGGGCACATGGGAAGCCAGACACCTCTGGGATAATCACAGAAATTCCTGTGGGGAACTTTGCCAGGAGGGTGAAGTACAGGAAATTTGAGTTACTAAGGTTTCAACTGAAAAGAATAGAAGATTTTACCCCACCTTCATAAGTGCTTCCAATGGGCATCTCTTTTTTGGTCCTCACTTGCTCTTGTGGATTCTCCAGCAAAGGAGACAGAAAAATCACCTAACATCAAATTAATCTCTACAGGGTTGCATGCAGATCCCCAGTCAAGTCAGCCTTTTAGAATATTATTATCAAACAAACTATCTCTCATTTTAGTCTGATATATTTGCATTTGGGTTACCCCGCAGTAAAAAAAGGTTTTCAAGAACAACAAACAGTACTATTTAGTGGGGTAGTCAGTCTCCAAGATGGCTCCCTAATGATTTTCTTATCCTAGCATTCATGTCTTTGTGTGGTTCCCTCCCACAATATATCAGGGTTGGTCTATGTAACAAATAGAATACACTGGAAGTGATGGTGTGTGACTTTCAAGGCTATGTCAAAAAAACACTGCCCCTTCCTCCTTGGAAGGAGGTTTCTCTTGGATTACTCACTCTGGAGAAACCAGTCACTCTGTCTTGGGAACATCAAAGTGGCCTATGGAAAGATTCAAATGCTGAGGAACTCAGGTCTCCTGCCAACAGCCAGACTTAACTTGCCAGCCATATGAGTGAACCACCCTAGAAGTGGATCTTCCAGCCCTAGTCATGCCTTCTGAAGACGGAAGCCTTGGCCAACATCTTAACTGCAAACTCACAAGAGACTCCAAGCCAGAACCACCCAGCTCAGCTGCTCTTGAATTCCTGACCCTCAGAAATGTCAGGAAACAATAAATCAGTATTATGGTTGCAAGTTTGGAAATAATTTGTTAGGCAGCAATATTTAATTTACATACTTAATTTATATCCAAATGAACGAGATGACTCACCAAAGTAATCCTCCCAAAACAAAGAGATTGCCCCCACAATGAGCTTTATCTTCCACCTTTGGTCAAAGCAAATTTCTGACACTAAAGCAAATTTCTGGCACTTTTCAAATTCAGGCACATTTTTGTCTCCCCTTAGATATGATAATGTTCAGAAATATTAAAATCTAAGTCCAAAATACCCATTTACTCTATAGTACCATACAGGTAGCTAGCTAGGCTGCAAAGTCTGATAAATTAAGTTTTTAAAGCAGGCAAAAAATTAGTCTAGACAGTCTCTATGGATAAACAACATCATTGAATTCAATGATCTGACTCAACAGAGAAGGCAAAAAAAAATCTGATAGTAATTTGATTTTAGGAAAAGAAAACTATAATAAACTGCTACTATTAAGAAAAAATATGTATTTTCCAAAGCAAAATACCTACAGCAACACAAACACGTTCAAAATATCTTATCGAAACTCCAAGGAAAATGCTGGCCTCTACACAAGGGGAGGAGCTTACATAAATCTCAGAGGACTATCTGCAATGTTATAAGCAAATCAAGATGTTTCCATTATCACACACACAAAAAATAATAACCAGAACTAGAGACAACTACCCACATTTTGGAGGATCCCAAGGAGGAGACTGTGAGTTGTCATCATGCTTAACTGTGTATTGTGGATCATGCTTCATATATCCATCTGTTGGCCTAAACTGTAAGCTCCTAGAAAGTAGGAACCCAGTACCTAGCTCAATTCACTGCGCATAGCTAGTAAGTTAGTCTGAGTTCCTCAGAAAAAAAGTGACTCTGAAGCAAGGCTTTATTGGCAGGTGCAATCCCAGGGCAGCAAAAATGAAGGAAAAGGCAACTGAGTCAGAGAAGGATGGGAAGAAAATGCAAGATAATGCACTGAGCACACTGGCTACTAGTCTATAACAAGCAATCGCTTGACTGGTGTTCCCACTTGGCCATGCAGGACATGTCTGGACAGATTATATGGAAAAACCATGACTCAGAACAGTATATTGTAGAAAAAATGGAGAGGAAATTTGTCTGCTAGCTCCATCCCGACTTCTATTTCCCACTGATCAAAGTTTGTTCTATGAGGATATTATTCCCCTAAACACCCAGGCTGTGGCCTCTTCAGCAACCACTAGGGAAAATATATCATACTTCATACAAATCTGGAATTGGTAAAAGGGGCCAGAGATTTGGGGCATTGGTCTCAAGTAGCATAAATGCATGACCCCCACATAGCCCTTTACCACAGTAGCTATTGCAAAGCCATGAAAACCCAAGGCTTTAGGGATCAGGTGAGGCTAAAAGAATGCATTCAATACAGCCAGTGTGGGTAGATATCTGTGGATAGGACCTTCTTGTAGTCTGAATGACAAACAGGAGAATAACAAGTATCCAGTATACCTACAAAGTCCAGTTTTATCCAACTTTATACATAAATCTAACTTATCTAGTTAGCTGCAGCCCTTTTTCCCTGACACAAGCAAAGTACCATTGTCTCAGAGACATGGGTAAAAGATGAAAGAGTTTTACTGTCAGCACTCTTTCAAGGCTGATCTTTTTAAGAACAATCATCAGGTTTTGGTTCAACTGCTCTTCTCATGTCTTCCCAATGATTCTGGCCTCAGAATCTCTAAAATGCAGCTTTCTCCTGCGTAGGAGCCCAGATTAATTCATTTGCTTCCATTTTATGCAAATCTTAAGTACATGAATTTGAAATATAAGTAGTAAAGGCACATCTTGTGCATAAAATTTGAAATAGTTCAAATTCATTAATTTTTTTAACATTTTTATTGGAGTATAATTGCTTTACAATGGTGTGTTAGTTTCTGCTAAATTCACTAATTTTTAAGAAATTGTCAATAATTGCAAAATTTTGAAGCTGGTGAACTATGCTTATACTACTGTTACTTATTAGGACTACTTTAGATGGTAACAAGCAAGCCCATTATCATTTTTCAGAGTGAGTCATGAATTATATATCTTTAAGAACATATGTTCACAAAATGCATCTGCCTCCTATTCTTGCTAGTGTTATCATTTTGCGGATGAGGAAACGGAGTCATCACGTGATGGAATTTTGGGACTCAAAGCCAAGTCTTCAGTCATCAATGTCTGTGTCCTTTTTATTATATCATGCTCATGGTTCCATCATCTCGATTTTGTGTTATCATCAAACTTTACCTTCATGCATAGCATCAATGAAAATATTGGCTGAGCCTGCAGTATTCTACCTAACATGTACCCTTAGGCAGACATAAAGCTATTAATGGATACTCTTTTTACAGTATGATTCAACAACGCAGCCACTTAGCTACTTTGTGTCAATATGCCATAGTTTGCCATTAATCTTCAAGAAAATAAAAATGACAGTAACAATCACAAGAATATTACTATCTATCATTTGGGGGGGCAGCAGGTACTGTCTTATAGTCTTCACATACATTATTGCATTTAACACTCACAACAGCCCTGTAAGGCAATACTAATATTTTTCTCATTTTACTGCTAAGAAGAGGCTCAAAGACATTAACTAATTTGGCCAAAATTACCCTGCTAGCAAGCATACACTAAGTGCTGAACCCAGATTTTTTTCCACTGACCCAAACTGCCTTATATTTGCAAAGTACAGTAGAGTTAACAAAAGCATGTTTATTTTTACATGTGTATTAGCTCTTTTTAATCTTTATCACAAGTTATTTTATAGATAAAGAAATTGAGGCTCAAGAAGTTTAGGTATTTTTTCCAAATTCTTATAGCTAATAAGTGCCAGAGCTGGGAGTCAAAGCTTAGTTGGATTTCTTTCTATTCACTGCTTCTCACTGGATACTATCAGTTGAAATCAAGACTGCCTGTGTTCAACTCAGTGTTTGCTAATCTATCATCTCAGAAACAGTATCTAAAAATCAGTTTCTACAAAAAATCACTTAGAACAATTGTTTCCAAAGTTCCTACCTTCCGAAATAATGAGAAACCTCTAAGTTCATTGATGTAACTACAATTTTATGCTGGAAACTCCCAGGGATTTTGGAGAAGAGAGAGATGAGAACTGAGGAAATCATAAGACCCTTATAGAGATGTTGAAAATAGGGGTACAATGATAAGGGTCCTCAAAACAGCTGACATCTTAATGGGAAGCCTAAAAGATTTTTGAAGGAAGGAAGATAGGACTAAGAAGCTAGAGATGAACAGAAACAAAACACCACACAATGGAAGTACTTTAATACACTGATAGAAAGAAAATTTCTCTTGAAAAGTTTGTTACTTCCTCAGAATACACATTAGGATTAGGTTTGGCTGAATATAACAGAGAGATCCAAAATGACGGTGGAAATAAGAAAGTTTGTACCTCTTCCGTATAGTGGCTAGAAATTGGCAGTTCTCAGCCAGTGTGGAGTCTCCACGGTGTTAGAGAGCCGGGATCTTTCTTTGTTGTTGCTTTGCCATTCTTGGCTACCATTCGAAAAGTCACCTCCTGGCTCAAGCAAGTTGCTGGAGCTCCAACCGTTATATTCACATTTCAGGGAATAAGAAGAAGGAAGAAGAAAAGAAGAGACTACTCTTTCCTTAAAAGGAGATTTTCCAGATATAACTCACAACACTTCCACTTATATATCACTGAACAGAATTTCATACCATAATCACATTCACACCTGGTTGCAAGGGAGGCTAAGTCCTTCAGCTGGATATATTGTCCCCATATAAATACAGGATTATATTACTGAGGAGGAAAGAGAACAGATACTGGGTGTGCAACAAGCAGGTTCTGCCACAAATGGGTAAAGGGTAAAAAAATAACAACAACAACAATAATAATATAATTCATTCAATCTACCTACCTCTTCAAAGACATCCACACCAGGATATTTCAACGTCATAAGTAAATTGGCACCATGGTACAACATTCTATTTACAAAATTTTTAAAGTGAAATTAATTTAGATACTTTTGTAACAAGAATAAAGGGAACGGATTGACTACGAAGCCAAAACTGAGAAAATTTGAGTTTTATGTTATACTAAAATCACAATAATCTTCTAACCTGACAGTTGGCTTTTGTCCTCAGGCTGTGGTGCCTGGAAGCATGTGATAAGAAACTCTTTCACGTGTAACGCCCTCCATATTCTCACGTTGTGCTGCAGATGACTTAAGCTGAACTTGCCGTAGCCCTCTTTTCTACTTAACTACATTCACACTTCAAGCAAACACAACTCAAATGTCAACTCTATCAAAAATGATATTTAACTTCTATATATTCAAAATACTGCATAGAAACTAAAAGTCCACTTCTCTCTAAAAGTGTATAGAAATACGCAATTAAAGAAAATTTTGAAAAAAATAAGGTATATGACACATTCCTACAGAAAACCACTGTTCTTTTAAATGTATTTTTATTTCCAAAAATTATAATAATTTCTAACATTTATTAAGTGATTATTATGTGCCAAGAGCTTCAGTGTGTGATTTTGCTCCATAGGCTCTGTCATCCTTTCCATGAACATCTGCCAAACATGCATTATGTACCTAGCACTAAGCTACTAGATAGGGATACACAGATAAAAAACAGCTACTATCCTAAGGAAACTGATAGTATTTTTTTAAGTGAACACACAGAGAAATAAAATGAGTACTTTCTAATTCCTGTGCGCATGAGTTCTGGGATGAACTGGGGTTCAAATTCTGACTCCATGAATGCCTAGCTGTGAGACATGAGGCAAACCACATAATTTCTCCATATTTCAGTTTCCTCATCTGAAAAGTGTGGATAACAAAGTACTGAATGAGAAAAGTCATGTAAAGCATTTAACTCACTGTTTGGCACAACGTAAGCATTCAATAAATGTTGTTACTATTGTTTGCATTAATAATAGAACCCAGGGTGCTAAAGGAACACTAAAAAAGATGCTGAACCCAGACACCAGGCTGAGAAGGCTTTAAGAAGATATCTGAGTTGATTGTTGAAGGCTGTACAACTCAAATATTCCTCTAAGTTCTGCAGCTTTCAGGGGTCAACCTTCTTTTTCATGCCCAAATAACCCTGACTCACAACCCTGCAAAAGCAGAAAGTCTCATCTTTCATTGGGTTATCCTCTCAAGGACAGCAGTGAAAACTTGAAGAATGATGACATGTTCCACAAACCCTTGGGCTCCCCCAGCCAGTTGCTGTCTCTGGATTATTGCTCTACTTTGTGCACAGCATGTCTGCTCACACCTAACCAGCTGTTCCAGGCTGTTTCTGCTTTCCCAGTTACACTTCAGCCTCAAGATGGACACAGAACCCTCTACCGATTCCCCGAGGCAATCTAAGAAGGAGCTGTCCCTTTAAATAAGGCTTCACTGAAAGATTGGGAGAACAGAAATACATCAAGAAGGTAGTCCACGGCTATGACTCAAGATGGTTACTCTGAGGGTCACAACCCAAACACAAGTTAACTGTCTCCTCGTAGCTCTCACAGGTCCTTTCCTGATGGGGGTAGGAGCCAGCTGCACCCCATGCACAGGAATTCTTAGACACCTCACATTCCAGAGTCCAAGTTCAATTCCCCCTTTGCCCCCAAGGAAGAAGGAAAACCTTTTCTCCGCAGTCTAAGACCCTTCTCCTTTCCACCTCAGGATGGCAGGTGCATGAACACCCGTTTCCTTCATGGTAACACTGCCCTCATCTCAAAGACACCTAGGAGTCTCACCATGTGAGTCCTCAAATATTGCCCCAAATCAGGGTTATTCTATCTTAACTCCTGTGTAGGACACCAATGGCCTAATCCATCTGGTGCTGCTTCAAACTTGTCTATATCCATATCACAGACCTCCCTCCCTTGGCCTTGAGGTAAAAGGAAGTCCAGGCCTGTGTGACCTTCCTTCTGTGGTTCCCAGATTTTTATGGACACTTCTTGGAAAAAAATACACCGGACTGGACTTCCCTGGTGGCAGAGTGGTTAAGAATCCGCCTACCAATGCAGGGGACACGGGTTTGAGCCCTGGTCTGGGAAGATCCCACATGCCGCAGAGCAACTAAGCCCGTGTGCCACAACTACTGAGCCTGCATGTAACTACTGAAGCTCGTGGTCCGCAACAAGACAAGCCACCGGAATAAGAAGCCTGCACACAGCAACAAAGAGTAGCCCCCATTCACTGCAACTAGAGAAAGCCCACGCGCAGCAATGAAGACCCAATGCAGTCAAAAATAAATAAATAAAATAAATTTTTAAAAAAAGAAAGAGAGAGAGAGAGAGAGAGGGAAGCGGAGGGGGGGGGGAGAGGGAGGGGAAGAAAGCAAGAGACAGGGAGAAAGAGAGAGACAGAAAAAAAAAAAATACACCTGACTCCACTGACACATCATTTTCAGGCAAAGGGCAGTCTAAATCCAGATATACGGGAATTTTTTTTCATTAGCTTGTTAATATACTGCATTTACTTTATCAAACAGAACACTTAATATGTTATTCTGAAGCTTTTGCATTTGGAGTTATTACGCTACTTTATGGGCTTCCTTGAGAAAAATGGGTAAGTGTTTGCCTTACAAATACATTATTAAAAGGATTCATCCAAGTGATCCACCCTCAAACCAAGAGAAGTCTCACCTCAAAGACAAATGTTTCCCTGTCAAGTATCTCATTTCCTCAGAGTTCTGCTCTTAACCAGATTATATGTTAGGTATACTTTGCTTTTCCCTAAGTGTATGCTTCAGTTGTTTAGAATGGAAATAGCCAAGAGCATTTTAAAAACAAGAACTGTCTTATTAAAAGGTATTTTCGAGACCTTCAAGATGGCAGAAGAGTTAAGACGTGGAGATCACCTTCCTCCCCATAAGTACATCAGAAATATATCTACATGTGGAACAACTCCTACAGAACACCTACTGAACGCTGGCAGAAGACCTCAGACCTCCCAAAAGGCAAGAAACTCCCCACGTACCTGGGTAGGGCAAAAGAAAAAAGAAAAAACAGAGACAAAGAATAGGGACGGGACCTGCACCAGTGGGAGCGAGCCGTGAAGGATGAAAGGTTTCTACACACTAGGAAGCCCCTTGGCAGGCAGAGACTGCGGGTGGTGGAGGGGGGAAGCTTCGGAGCTGCGAAGGTGAGCGCAGCCACAGGGGTGCGGAGGGCAAAGCGGAGAGATTCCCGGACAGAGGATCTGTGCCGACCAGCACTCACCAGCCCGAGAGGCTTGTCTGCTCACCCGCCGGGACGGGAGGGGGCTGGGAGCTGAGGCTCGGGCTTTCGAGGTCAGATCCCAGGGAGAGGACTGGGGTTGGCTGCGTGAACACAGCCTGAAGGGAGCTAGTGCGCCACGGCTAGCCGGGAGGGAGTCCGGGAAAAAGTCTGGACCTGCCTAAGAGGCAAGAGACCATTGTGTCAGGGGGCGCAAGGAGAGGGGATGCAGAGCACCGCCTAAACCAGCTCCAGAGACGGCCCGAGCCGCGGCTATCAGCGCGGACCCCAGAGATGGGCATGAGATGCTAAGGCTGCTGCCGCCGCCACCAAAAAGCCTGTGTGCAAGCACAGATCACTATCCACACCTCCCTTCCGGGGAGACTGTGGAGCCCGCCACTGCCAGGGTCCCGAGATTCAGAGACAACTTCCCCGGGAGAACGCACGGCGCGCCTCAGGCTGCTGCAACGTCACGCTGGCCTCTGCAGCCGCAGGCTCGCCCCGCATCCATAACCCCCCCTCCCCCCGGCCTGAGTGAGCCAGAGCTCCCGAATCAGCTGCTCCTTTAACCCCGTTCTGTCTGAGTGAAGAACAGAGGCCCTCAGGTGACCTACACGCAGAGGCGGGGCCAAATCCAAAGCTGAAGCCTAGGAGCTGTGCAAACAAAGAAGAGAAAGGGAAATCTCTCCCAGCAGCCTCAGAGCAGCAGATTAAATCTCCACAATCAACTTCATGTACCCTGCATCTGTGGAATACCTGAATAGACAAGGAATCATCCCAAAATGAGGCAGTGGACTTTGGGAGCAACGATATATTTTTTTTCCTTTTTCTCTTTTTGTGAGTGTGTATGTGCATGTTTCTATGTGTAATTTTGACTGTATAGCTTTGCTTTTACCATTTGTCCTAGAGTTCTGTCTGCGCTTTTTTTTTTTTTTTAGTATAGTTTTTAGAGCTTCTTATCATTGGTGGATTTGTTTTTGGGTTTGGTTGCTCTCTTATTTCTTTCTTTTTTAAATTACTTTTTAATTTTTTTATTTTTAATAATTATTTTTTATTTTAATAAATTTTTATTTGTTTATTTATTTTTATTTATTTTTTTCTCCCTTTTATTCTGAGCCGTGTAGATGACAGGATCTTGGTGCTCTGGCCAGTGTCAGGCCTGTGCCTCTGAAGTGGGAGAGCCGAGTTCAGGATATTGGTCCACCAGAGACCTCCCAGCTCCACGTAATATAAAATGGCAAAAATCTCCCAGAGATCTCCATCTCAATGCTAAGATCCAGCTCCACTCAATGACCAGCAAGCTACAGTGCTGGACACCCTATGCCAAACAACTAGCAAGACAGGAACACAACCCCACCCATTAGCAGAGAGGCTGCCTAAAATCATCATAAGGTCACAGACACCTGCAAAACACACCACCGGATGCGGACCTGCCCACCAGAAATACAAGGCCCAGCCTCATCCACCGGAACACAGGCACTAGACCCCTCCACCAGGAAACCTACAAAACCCACTGAACCAACCTTAGCCACTGGGGGCAGACACCAAAAACAACGGGAACGACGAACCTGCAGCCTGCGAAAAGGAGACCCCAAACACAGTAAGTTAAGCAAAATGAGAAGATAGAGAAACACACAGCAGATGAAGGAGCATGGTAAAAACCCACCAGACCAAACAAATAAAGAGGAAATAGGCAGTCTACCTGAAAAAGAATTGAGAGTAATGATACTAAAGATGACCCAAAATCTTGGAAATCAAATGGAGAAAATTCAAGAAACATTTAACAAGGACCTAGAAAAACTAAAGAGCAAACAAACAATGATGAACAAGACAATAAATGAAATTAAGAATTCTCTAGAAGGAATCAATAGCAGAATAACTGAGGCAGAGGAACACATAGGTGACCTGGAAGATAAAAGAGTGGGAATAACTACTGCAGAGCAGAATAAATAAAAGAGAATGAAAAGAATTGAGGACAGTCTCAGAGACCTCTGGGACAACATTAAATGCACCAACCTTTGAATTATAGGGGTCTCAGAAGAAGAAGAGAAAAAGAAAGGGACTGAGAAAATATTTGAAGAGATTATAGTTGGAAACTTCCTTAATATGGGAAAGGAAATAGTTAATCAAGCCCAGGAAGCACAGAGAGTCCCATACAGGATAAATCCAAGGAGAAACACACCAAGACACATATTAATCAAACTATCAAAAATTAAATACAAAGAAAAAATATTAAAAGCAGCAAGGGAAAAACAACAAATAACATAAAAGGGAATCTGCATAAGGTTAACAGCTGATCTTTTGGCAGAAACTCTGCAAGCCAAAAGGGAGTGGCAGGACATACTTAAAGTGATATAAGGGAAAAACCTACAACCAACATTACTCTACCCAGCAAGGATCTTACTGAGATTCGATGGAAAAATTAAAACCTTTACAGACAAGCAAAAGCTAAGAGAATTCAGCACCACCAAACCAGCTTTACAACAAATGCTAAAGGAACTTCTCTAGGCAGGAAACACAAGAGAAGGAAAAGACCTACAATAACAAGCTCCAAACAATTAAGAAAATGGTAATAGGAACATACATTTTGATAACTACCTTAAATGTAAATGGAGTAAATGCTCCAACAAAAAGACATAGACTGGCTGAATGGATACATAAACAAGACCCATATATATGCTGTATACAAGAGACCCACTTCAGACCTAGGGACACATACAGACTGAAAGTGAGGGGATGGAAAAAGATATTCCATGCAAATGGAAATCAAAAGAAAGCTGGAGTAGCAATACTCATATCAGATAAAATAGACTTTAAGATAAAGACTATTACAAGAGACAAAGAAGAACACTACATAATGATCAATCAATCCAAGAAGAAGATATAACAATTGTAAATATTTATGCACCCAACATAGGAGCACCTCAATACACAAGGCAAATGGCTAACAGCCATAAAAGGGGAAATCGACAGTAACACAATCATAGTAGGGGAACTTAACACCCCACTGTCACCAATGCACAGATCATCCAAAATGAAAATAAATAAGGAAACACAAGCTTTAAATGACACATTAAACAAGATGGACTTAATTGATATTTATAGGACATTCCATCAAAAACAACAGAATACACTTTCTTTTCAAGAAGTGCTCATGGAACATTCTCCAGGACAGATCATATCTTGGGTCACAAATCAAGCCTTGGTAAATTTAAGAAAATTGAAATCATATCAAGTATCTGTTCTGACAACAACGTTATGAGACTAGATATGTATTACAGGAAAAAATCTGTAAAACATACAAACACATGGAGGCTAAACAATACACTATTTAATAACCGAGAGATCACTGAAGAAATCAAAGAGGAAATCAAAAAATACCTAGAAACAAATGACAATCAAAACACAATGACCCAAAATCTATGGGATGCAGCAAAATAGTTCTTAGAGGGAAGTTTATAGCAATACAATCCTACCTTAAGAAACAGCAAACAGGAAAACAGGATGGTGAGGAACCAAGATGGCGGAGTAGAAGGACGTGCTCTCACTCCCTCTTGGGCGAACACCAGAATCACAACTAGCTGCTGGACAATCACTGACAGGAAGACACTGGAACTCACCAAAAAAGATACCCCACATCCAAAGACAAAGGAGAAGCCACAATGAGAAGGTAGGAGGGGGGCAATCACAATAAAATCAAATGCCATAACTGGTAGGTGGGTGACTCACAGACTGGCGAACACTAATACCACAGAAGTCCACCCACGGGAGTGAAGGTTCTGAACCCCACATCTGGCTTCCCAACCTTGGGGTACGGCACGGGAGGAGGAATTCCTAGAGAATCAGACTTTGAAGGCTAGTGGGAACTGATTGCAGGACTTCAACAGGACTGGGGGAAACGGAGACTCCACTCTTGGAGAGCACACACAAAGTAGTGTGCGCATCGGGACCCAGGGGAAGGAGCAGTGACCACAGGGGAGACTGAACCAGACCTACCTGCTAGTGTTGGAGGGTCTCCTGCAGAGGCAGGGGGTGGCTCTGTTTCACCATGTGGACAAGGACACTGGCAGCAGAAGTTCTGGGAAGTACTCCTTGGCGTGAGCCCTCCCAGAGTCTGTCGGTAGCCCCAAAAAAGAGCCCAGGTAGACACCAGTGTTGGGTTGCCTCAGGCCAAACAACCAATAGAGAGGGAACCCAGCCCTACCCATCAACAGTCAAGTGGATTAAAGTTTTGCTGAGTTCCACCCACCAGAGCAACAGTCAGCTCTATCTACCACCAGTCCCTCCCATCAAGCCTCTTAGATAGCCTCATCCACCAGAGGCAGACAGCAGAAGCAAGAAGAACTACAATCCTGCAGCCTGTGGAACAAAAACCACATTCACAAAAAGATAGACAAGATGAAAAGTCAGAGGGCTATATACCAGATGAAGGAACAAGATAAAACTCCAGAAAAACAACTAAAGGAAGTGGAGATAGGCAACCTTCCAGAAAAAGAATCCAGAATAATGACAGTGAACATGATCCAGGACCTCGGAAAAACAATGGAGGCAAAGATCGAGAAGATGCAAGCAATGTTTAAAAAAGATCTAGAAGAATTAAAGAACAAACAGAGATGAACAATGCAATAACTGAAATGAAAACTACACTAGAAGGAATCAATAGCAGAATAACTGAGGCAGAAGAACGGATAAGTGACCTGGAAGACAGAATGGTGGAATTCACTGCTGTGGAACAGAATAAAGAAAAAAGAATGAAAAGAAATGAAGACAGACTAAGAGACCTTTGGGACAACATTAAACACAACAACATTCGCATTACAGGGGTCCCAGAAGGAGAAAAGAGAGAGAAAGGACCAGAGAAAATGTTTGAAGAAGTTATAGTTGAAAACTTCCCTAACATGGGAAAGGAAATAGCCACCCAAGTCCAGGAAGCGCAGCAAGTCCCATACAGGATAAACCCAAGGAGAAACATGCCAAGACACATAGTAATCAAATTGGCAAAAATTAAAGACAAAGAAAAATTATTTAAAGCAGCAAGGGAAAAATGACAAATAACATACAAGGGAATCCCCATAAGATTAACAGCTGATTTCTCAGCAGAAACTCTACAAGCCAGAAGGGAGTGCCATGATATACTTAAAGTGATGAAAGGGAAGAACCTACAGCCAAGATTACTCTACCTGGCAATGATCTCATTCAGATTCAATGGAGAAATCAAAAGCTTTACAGACAAGCAAAAGCTAAGAGAATTCAGCATCATCAAAGCAGCTCTACAACAAATGCTAAAGGAATTTCTCTAAGTGAGAAACACAAGAGAAGAAAAGGACCTACAAAAACAAACCCAAAACAATTAAGAAAATGGTCATAGGAACATACATGTCGATAATTACCTTAAACTTGAATGGATTAAATGCTCCAACCAAAAGACACAGGTTGCTGAATGGGTACAAAAACAAAACCCATATATATGCTGTCTACAAGAGACCCACTTCAGACCTAGGGACACATACAGACTGAAAGTGAGGGGATGGAAAAAGATACTCCATGCAACTGGAAATCTAAAGAAAGCTGGAGAAGCAATACTCATATCAGATAAAATAGACTTTAAAATAAAGAAGGTTACAAGAGACAAGGAAGGACACTACATAATGATCAAGGGATCAATCCAAGAAGAAGATATAACAATTATAAATATATATGTGCCCAAGATAGGAGCACCTCAAGACATAAGGCAACTGCTAACAGCTATAAAAGAGGAAATCCACAGTAACACAATAATAGTAGGGGACTTTAACACCTCACTTACACCAACGGACAGATCATCCAACATTAAAATACATAAGGAAACAGAAGCTTTAAATGACACAACAGACAAGATAGATTTAATTGATATTTATAGGCCATTCCATCCAAACACAGCAAATTAAAATTTCTTCTCAAGTGCACACGGAACATTCTCCAGGATAGAACACATCTTGGGTCACAAAGCAAGCCTCAGTAAACTTAAGAAAATTGAAATCATATCAAGCATCTTTTCTGACCACAATGCTATGAGATTAGAAGTGAATTACAGGGGAAAAAATGTAAAAAACACACACACATGGAGGCTAAACAATATGTTACTAAATAACCAAGAGATCACTGAAGAAATCAAAGAGGAAATCAAAAAATACCTAGAAACAAATGACAATGAAAACATGACAATCCAAAACCTATGGGATGTGGCAAAAGCAGTCCTAAGAGGGAAGTTTATAGCTATACAAGCCTACCTCAAGAAACAAGAAAAATCTTAAATAAACAATCTAACCTTACACCTAAAGGACCTAGAGAAAGAAGAACAAACAAAACCCAAAGTTAGCAAAAGGAAAGAAATCATAAAGATCAGAGCAGAAATAAATGAAATAGAAACAAAGAAAACAATAGCAAAGATCAATAAAACTAAAAGCTTATTCTTTGAGAAGATAAAATTGATAAACCATTAGCCAGACTCATCAAGAAAAAGAGAGAGAGGAATCAAATCAATAAAATTAGAAATGAAAAAGAAGTTCCAACAGACACTGCAGAAATACAAAGAACCTCAGAGACTACTAGAAGCAACTGTATGCCAATAAAATGGACAACCTGGAAGAAATGGACACATTCTTAGAAAGGTATAACCTTCCAAGACTGAACCAGGAAGAAACAGAAAATATGAACAGAACAATCACAAGTAATGAAATTGAAACTGTGATTAAAAATCTTCCAATAAACAAAAGTCCAGGACCAGATGGCTTCACAGGTGAATTCTATCAAACATTTAGAGAAGAGCTAACACCCATCCTCTCAAAGTCTTCCAAACAACTGCAGAGGAAGGAACACTCCCAAACTCATTCTATGAGGCCACCATCACCCTGATACCAATACCAGACAAAGATACTACAAAAAAAGTAAATTACAGACCAATATCACTGATGAATATAGATGCAAAAATCCTCAACAAAATACTAGCAAACAGAATCCAACAACACATTAAAAGTGTCATACACCACAATCAAGTGGGATTTATCACAGGGATGCAAGGATTCTTCAATATACGCAAAACAATCAATGTGACACACCATATTAACAAATTGAAGAAGAAAAACCATATGATCATCTCAATAGAAGCAGAAAAAGCTTTTGACAAAATTCAACACCCATTTATGATAAAAACTCTCAAGAAAGTGGGCATGGAGGGAACCTACCTCAACATAATAAAGGCCATATACGACAAACCCACAGCAAACATCATTCTCAATGGTGAAAAACTGAAAGCATTTCATCTAAGATCAGGAACGAGACAAGGATGTCCACTCTCACCACTATTATTCAACATAGTTTAGGAAGTCCTAGCCATGGCAATCAGAGAAGAAAAAGAAATAAAAGGAATACAAATTGATAAAGAAGAAGTAAAACTGTCACTGTTTGCAGGTGACATGATACTATACATAGAGAATCCTAAAAATGCCACCAGAAATTCATTGATTACTAGAGCTAATCAATGAATTTGATAAAGTAGCAGGACACAAAATTAATGCACAGATATCTCTTGCATTCCTATACACTAATGATGAAATATCTGAAAGAGAAATTATGGAAACACTCCCATTTACCATTGCAACAAAAAGAATAAAATACCTAGGAATAAACTTACCTAGGGAGACAAAAGGCCTTTATGTAGAAAACTGTAAGACACTGATGAAAGAAATTAAAGATGATACCAACAGATGGAGAGATATACCATGTTCTTGGATTGGAAGAATGAATATTGTGAAAATGACTATACTACCGAAAGCAATCTACAGATTCAATGCAACCCCTATGAAATTACCAATAGCATTTTTTACGGAACTACAACAAATCATCTTAAAATTTGTATGGAGACACAAAAGACCCCAAATAGCCAAAGGAATCTTGAGGGAAAAAAACGGAGCTGAAGGAATCAGACTGCCTGACTTCAGACTATATTACAAAGCTACAGTAATCAAGACAATATGGTACTGGCACAAAAACAGAAACATAGATCAATGGAACAAGATAGAAAGCCCAGAGATAAACCCATGGACCTATGGTCAAGTAATCTATGACAAAGGAGGCAAAGATATACAATGGAGAAAAGACAGTCTCTTCAGTAAGTGGTGCTGGAAAAACTGGACAGCTACATGTAAAAGAATGAAATTAGAACAGTCCCTAACACCACACAGAAAAATAAACTCAAAATGGGTTCGAGACCTAAATTTAAGACTGGACACTATAAAACTCTTAGAGGAAAACATAGGAAGAACACTCTTTGACATAAATCACAGCAAGATCTTTTTTGATCCACCTCCTGGAGTAATGTAAATAAAAACAAAAATAAACAAATGGCACCTAATGAAACTTCAAAGCTTTGGCACAGCAAAGGAAACCATAAACAAGATGAAAAGACAACCCTCAGAATGGGAGAAAATATTTGCAAATGAATCAACAGACAAAGGATTAATCTCCAAAATATATAAACAGCTCATGCAGCTCAATATTAAAGAAACAAACAACCCAATCCAAAAATGGGCAGAAGACCTAAATAGACATTTCTCCAAATAAGACATACAGATGGCCAAGAAGCACATGATAAGCTGCTCAACATCACTAATTATTAGAGAAATGCAAATCAAAACTACAATGAGGTATCACCTCACACCAGTTAGAATGGGCATCATCAGAAAATCTACAAACAACCAATGCTGGAGAGGGTGTGGAGAAAAGGGAACCTTCTTGCACTGTTGGTTGGAATGTAAATTGATACAGCCACTATGGAGAACAGTATGGAGGTTCCTTAAAAAACTAAAAGTAGAATTTCCATATGACCCAGCAATCCCACTACTGGGCATATACCCTGAGAAAACCATAATTCAAAAAGACACATGCACCCCAATGTTCATTGCAGCACTATTTACAATAGCCAGGTCATGGAAGCAACCTAAATGCCCATTGACAGACGAACAGATAAAGATGTTGTGGTACATATATACAATGGAATATTACTCAGCCATAAAAAGGAATGAATTTGAGTCATTTGTTGAGACGTGGATGGATCTAGAGACTGTCATACAGAGTGAAGTATGTCTGAAAGAGGAAAACAAATATCGTATATTAATGCATGTATGTGGAACCTAGAAAAATGGTACAGATGAACCGGTTTGCAGGGCAGAAGTTGAGACACAGATGTAGAGAACAAACGTATGGACACCAAGGGGGGAAAACCACGGTGGGGTGGGGATGGTGGTTTGCTGAATTGGGCAATTGGGATCGACATGTATACACTGATGTGTATAAAATTGATGACTAATAAGAACCTGCAGTATAAAAAAACAAACAAACCAAAAAAAACAACTAATACTAAACTTTCTTTGGGTTATTTGTATGGAAATATGTTAATATAAATGTTTCAAACATTACATGAAATCTCTAAAAATCTTATATGTTCTGGTATAATATTATAAGTCATAATTCTAGTTATTACTTTAAAATGTATATCTCAGAAATAGCAAAATTTCCTTGTCAATTGCATTATTATGAACTTTCATCAACTCTTTAACCGTGGTCATTTTTAAGTCTTTTGTCATTTACAGACAGTTCTGAGTGTACTCTGATGCTTTTGCAAATATGTTCCTATAAAAGGGTTTCATCCTCAAGCAATTCATGGAAAAGACTCTGACAAGTACAGGTTTCTGGTAAATGACTATACTGCTGAACTGAATGAATAAGCATTTTCAGAACTCTAATGGAAAACTGATGAATTCATAAAAGGGCTAACAAAAGATCAAGATGAAAAAAATTAATTACTGGAACTTACTGGAATTACTGGAATTAATTACTGGAACTGAGTGAACTCATGAGGATGATTATAATTTTTGTGACTTTCTGTTTGAATAAAAAAAAAGTCCCACAAGGACTCAGAGGCAAAAAATATACAAATCAATTCTCACTGCAAAGTTAAGGAGCTGTTACAGTGGAGGATTACTGGACTGAATGTCAATATTATGACATAGTATGAGTGTGTTTCGTGTTTGGTAATTGCAATTATTGTTGCTTTTGTTGTGGTCATCCATTAACAATGCTTGGTGTCAGTTTATTTATCTGTTGTAAAAATAAAATACAGTGTGTGTGTGTGTGAGAAAAAAAGAAAAAAGAAACAGGAAACATCTCAAATAAAGAACCTAACCTTACACCTAAAGCAATTCAAGAAAGAAGAACCAAAAAAACCCAAAGTTAGGAGAAGGAAAGAAATCATAAAGATCAGAGCAGAAATAAATGAAAAAGAAATGAAGGAAACAATAGCAAAGATCAATAAAACTAAAAGCTGGTACTTTGAGAAGATAAACAAAATTGATAATCAATTAGCCAGACTCATCAAGAAAAAAAGGGAGAAGACTCAAATCAATAGAATTAGAAATGAAAAAGGAGAAGTAACAACGGATACTGCAGAAATATAAAGGATAATGAGAAATTCCTACAAGCAACTATATGCCAATAAAATGGACAACCTGGAAGACATGGACAAACTCTTAGAAAAACACAACCTTCTGAGACTGAACCAGGAAGAAACAGAAAATATAAACAGACCAGTCACAAGCAGTGAAATCGAGACTGATTAAAAATCTTCCAACAAACCCTCTTGCACTGTTGGTGGGAATGTAAATTGATACAGCCACTATGGAGAACAGTATGGAGGTTCCTTAAAAAACTAAAGATAAAACTACCACACAACCCAGCAATCCCACTACTGGACATATACCATGAGAAAACCATAATTCAAAAAGAGTCATGTACCACAATGTTCATTGAAGCCCTATTTACAATAGCCAGGACATGGAAGCAACCTAAGTGTCCATCGACAGATGAATGGATAAAGAAGATGTGGCATATATATACAATGGAATATTACTCAGCCATAAAAAGAAATGAAATTGAGTTATTTGTAGTGAGATGGATGAACGTAGAGTCTGTCATATAGAGTGAAGTAAGTCAGAAAGAGAAAAACAAATACCGTATGCTAACACACATATATGGAATTAAAAAAAAAAAAAAGGTTATGAAGAACCTAGGGGCAAGTTGGGAATAAAGACGCAGACCTACTAGAGAATGTACTTGAGGACACGGGGAGGGGGAAGCGTAAGCTGGGACAAAGTGAGAGAGTGGCATGGACATACATACCCTACCAAATGTAAAATAGATAGCTAGTGGGAAGCAGCTGCATAGCATAGGGAGATCAGCTCAGTGCTTTGTGACCACCTAGAGGGGTGGGATGGAGAGGGTGGGAGGGAGGGAGATGCAAGAGGGAAAAGATATGGGGATATATGTACATATATAGCTGATTTACTTTGTTATAAAGCAGAAACTAACACATCATTGTAAAGCAATTATACTCCAATAAACATGTTAAAAAAAAAAAAAAGACCCAAGAACGAAGACCCGATGCAGCCAAAAATAAATAAATTCATTAAAAAAAAAAAAAGGTATTTTAGCATTCTATTACTATTGAACACAGTAATACCCCTTGGCCAGAAACTTTTTCAGGGATGTTAGACATATAAGCTAAAGACCCTATCTAAAAACCAAGAGAACCACTTTTTGGATAGTCAAGAACCATTTGGCATTCAAATGTGCACCCCAGAAGATTTTTATTTATATTACTCAAGCATTAATTTAAAGCTCAGTGACTTATATTCATAGTATCATAATACTCAGAGTAGAATTCAAACTATCTTCAATCATCTATTCACCAACCTCTCTCCTCTGTTTTAGACAAGCAATATTAAACAAGTTTAGACTTTCCTATCAATATATCAAGTTTTTTCTTTCCTCTGAAATAGGGAATTTTAAAAAATATTTTTGTTACTATTAAATGTTACTATTTAACTGAAATTTTCAAAGATAATATTTTGCTAGCTACTTCAATGGATTGTTGGAAAAATCATCTGAGATAATAGGGTAATGAACAGAACAACTTTTAGGAAACTGTGTAAAAATTATTAACATTATTGCCTTGTTAAGGTGGTAGAAGGGTAGATAACTGTACAAATGGCATTTAATACATGACCCAGGAGAGCGAAAGGAAGAGGAATTAACGTGTATTGAAACCAACTTTGCAGTCAGTATTTCTTAATCCTTACAACCAATGTATGAATTAGATATTTCTATTTTACAATACTAAAGTAAACTGAAGATAACAGAGGTTAAGTGACTTGTTTTACAGCCACAAAACTAATTAAGAGCCTGAGTGGGACTTAGACACAAAAGACAGGGCTCTTTTGTGAGAGGAAGAGAGGAAGCATAAGCAGAAAAGTAGCAAGATCAGGACTATCCAACCTACATCCCACTGTTGCCTGTCTAGCTTCACCTGGTTCTCTCCTAAGTGAAGAATGTGAGGGCCTTCCTTCCCCAGCCCTTCCAGTTCAGCCTCAGCCCCTGAGACCACCCAAGCAGTCCAACCCTGGCCATTCAACAGTGAGAATGAGAGCTGGTACATGGAGTTGGTATGCTGTTGCAGGTCAAGTGTCTGGTGAACCTGCTCTCAGGCCCTGAGGATCCACAGACCCACTGAGCTATAGTATATAATATATGTATTCTGCTTCTACCATTCTGACCGGGTGATAAAACTGAGTTTCTAACTGGGTTTTCCCATCTGACTTAGGGCGGCATGAGTCTTTGCCTCACTGTGAAGGTCCTATAAGGGTTTGCCATAAATGAAAAGTGCCCAAGCTGAAAACAGGCCACATGCTGCAAATACCCAAGAGTGTCACAATTTATGAAGGCATAGCTTGACTAGAGAGTCACAGATTAAGAACAGAAGTTTGAGAAGAGGAAGGTATGATGAACTTGTTTCAGTTGCTAACTTTGTGATCTTTAGCTTCTCTGGGCTTCACTTTCCTCATCTGTAAAATGGGGGCAAGGAATACCCCATGTGACTAGGTTTTTATAAGAATTAATTGAGATAATGTTTATCAAGATCAGGAACAGAACCTGGTATATAAAAGGCACTCAATAAATGCCATGTATCATAGATTCAAAAATGCACATTCATTTTCACATTTTAACATCTCGGAAATTGGAATGAATTTTATATCGTGTTACAGTTTAGTCAACAGGTTTTTTCCCCTTTCTTAATGGTACATATTGGTACAGTCAATGGCATCTAGAGTTTGATCAAATGCAGAAATATCTTTCTCTTACCACAGTATTCAAGAACATATTTTATTCCTTCCCAAACCTGACAAGTCACATAGCAAAAATAAAAACAGCACACTATAATGGATGGTGACTTACAATCATTTAGAACAATTGAGAACAATTTTTCCCCATCTTATGCCACAATTCCACTTTTAGGGCTGTGAAAATAGCAACTGAGATTTTTGTGAAATAGCAAGAGCTTTAAAGAGGGCTCCCTTGCCTTTTTCACAGACAGCCTTGGTTTAGAAAAAAATAATTGCTAACTCTATATAATGCAGTTCTTTGAGAGGAAATATGTTCTTGTTTAAGAAAGTTCCACTTAGACCATACTGGTTGGTTCTGCAAAATCATCAAACATTTCTAAACAGGATGAATTGTTTTGGTCCAAATCCTGGTTTTAAAACTGATTCATATGAGAATAGTTATGGGCAAATGAGTCATACAAACATACCTGCACTCTCACTGGTCACCTGTCCCTTTGTTTCTGGGATGCCCTTTCTCCTTCCCTCTCCATCTATTGAATTCTTATCCCAAAGCCATCTAATGAAACAAGATAGACAAATGTAAATAATAGCTATAACTATTTTATAATGTTAATAATTATCATTAAATCTGAGGTGAAATAATGGTACCTAATCCTTTAAAGGTACATGTTGAAATTTTTGCAGATAAAATTATATGATGTCTGGGATTTGTTTCAAAATAATCTATAACTGAGGAAAGTGGGTGGGGGTACAGATAAAACTCAGTCATGAAATTACTGAAGCTGGGTAATGGGTACATAAGAAGGGGCTCATTATACTATGCTCTCTAGTTTTGTATATATTTGAAATTTTACATAACAAAAAGTTTTTTAATATACCACTGTGTGAAATACAACATATTTCACACCTAAGATGAATGAATCAGATGAATGAATCTTGTAGAATCTTCAAGATGGCATGCGTGCATATAAATAAACTCCCATTCTTTCAAAGTGATCAAATATTTCAAGATAAAGAACACCATAGTCTGGAAGAAGTACAAATTTAGGTCAACACAAACTTACTTACCTCTACTTTTCATCCAAAAATGCATCTTTGGATAGATTTGGCTCCAAACACACCAATCTTCGTGCATCATTACTTCTGGAAGATTATCAGTCACCTATAATATTAATTATGTCATTAGAACATATTGGAAACAATCGTGCTTATTCCCATGGATCCCCTAGCATTGCTAAGGTTTTCCATTGGCACCTGTAGCCCTGTGTCTGGACCCCATGATTTTAGACTTACTGGTGCTAGCAAGTAATTTTATAAAGACTTGCATCCCAGGCTCCTCTTCTGCAGCATATTGGCTTAACTTTTCAAGGCCTCTGGCGTACAAAAGTACTAAATTTTCCTGAACAAGGCTGCCAGGCCAGGACCTAGGCCCAAACTGGCAGCAGCGATGGCAGTTGCAGCGATGGCAACTGCAGTGCAAAAGCAGCAGCCATGGCAGCAGTGGCCAGAGCCATGTGAGAAAGGAAGGTTTCTGCACACACACACTGCTGGGACCCATGGTGGGAGGCTCTTGCCCATCAGTCCCTAGAGCCTGACTGTGGCATCTGCACAAATACTAACTCTGGCCTGAGGATGGGACAGGAACCGCCGGCACACAGGCAGTAAATTTTGTCAGTAAATTATTACAGAATAAAACTGTACACATGAATACTGCAAGAAAGCATGTCAGGGAGTCATTATAATCTTTTTTCTTTTCACATCTTTATTGGAGTGTAAATGCCCCACAACGTTGTGCTGGCCTCCGCTGCACAACAAAGTGAATCAGCCACAAGTACACACATATCCCCACATCCCCCACCCCCCACCCAAACCCTCCAGGTCATCACAAAGCACCAAGCTGATTTCCCTGTGCTACGCAGCAGCTTCCCGCTAGCCGTTCATTTTACATTTGGTAGTGTATGCATGTCAATGCTACTCTCCCACTTCACCCCAGCTTCCCCTTCCTCGTCTGCACCCTCAAGTCCATCCTCTACATCTGGGTCTCTATTCCTGCCCTGACACTAGGTTCATCTGTATGCTTTTTTAGATTCAATATATATGTGTTAGCATATGGTATTTGTTTTTCTCTTTCTGACTTACTTCACTCTGTATGACTCTAGGCCCATCCACCTCACTACAAATAACTCAATTTCGTTCCTTTTTATGGCTGAGTAATATTCCATTGTATATATGTGCCACATCTGCTTTATCCATTCCTCTGTTGATGGACATTTAGGTTGCTTCCATGTCCTGGCTATTGTAAATAGGGCTGCAATGAACATTGGGGTGCATGTGTTTTTGAATTATGGTTTTTCTCAGGGTGTATGTCCAATAGTGGGATAGCTGGGTCGTAGGGTAGTTCTAGTTTTAGTTTTTTAAGGAACCTCCATACTGTTCTCCATAGTGGCTGTATCAGTTTACATTCCCACCAACAGTGCAGGAGGGTTCCCTTTGAATCTCAGGTTTTGAAAACTGCTTCAACATTGCAAAGCACATATCCACAGACATTTTTTTTGATGTGGACCATTTTTTTTTCAGTTTTTATTGAATTTGTTACAATATTGCTTCTGTTTCTTTATGTTTGGTTTTTTGTTCTCGAGGCATGTGGGATCTTAGCTTCCCCACCAGGGATGGAAACCGCACCCCCTTCATTGGAAGGTGAAGTCTTAACCACTGGACCACCAGGGAAGTCCCCATATCCACAGACTAAGAAATAGAAAATAAATTGAAAGATCAGGGCATTTGACAGGAAGATACACTACCTACTATGAAGCTTCAGATGAACCAATTATTAATGAAGAGGATAATTAAAATTTTTTTTCTTCCTTGCAGTTGAAGATGCATCAATAGAATGCATAAACCAGCACTTTGAATTTTATACAAATCATGAAGTCACATTTGGTTCTTGTACAACCTCCATAAATTACAGGAAATGTCAGAGCAAATATTAAAATGCCATTGTATAAGTTTACATTTTAAATTAAATTTCAGCTTACACAAAACTGATTTGTATGAAGAATGAAATATTTTTAGAAAAATTATTCTGTGGGACTCATTAGCTCTACATGCACTAAAACTTTTATTTCAAAATAATTTACCAGAAATTCATCCCAAATATTGTCACAACCTATAAAATACTCATAACAGCTCCAATAATTGCATCAGCAGAAAGATCCTTGTCAAAATTTAAAAGTATCAAAAATTATTTGCAATCTTTCATTTTCCAAGAGCAGTTAAGGTCTCTTACAATTGTATCAATTGAAAATAAAATTGCTAAAGGTATATATTTTAATGACTTTTAAAATGAATTTGCATAAAAGAAAGCCACAAAATGATGATTAATCAAGATATGACATTGATAAAGTACTATAATTTATTGTATTATATAAAATTATGGCACCAAAAGTATTTTTTGCACTTTGTAAGTTATATTGTTACTCATATACCACTAGTAACTCTGTTGTATCTCATAAGTAACAAAATGTTTTTAAAGGAAAAAGTTTTATTTGTAATACTTGTAATGGCACTTTTTTCCTGCTTTTTCAATAAGAGCCTGCATTTTCCTTTTGCACTGGGCCCCTCAAATTATCTAGCTTGCCCTATTCACAGAAAAGGGTATTTTTATGTCTCACCTGATTAAGAGAACAGCCATATTTCTAGATATAATCAAGCCCTTTAAAGCTGGTTCTAGCACTGTTTTATGGGAGAAGGGAAAAGCTATAACTCATAAATGTTCAACCAATTCTTGCAAGTCCGGCATTATAGAAGATTCTAGTTGGGTGGGATGGCAGGGGGAGCCTTAAAGATGAACTATTTTCTTACATAGATAGCAAAACTGAGGCACCAAATTGTGATTGTTTCAAGGTCACAAGTAATTTAGAGGCAGACTTGGGACTAAATCTCAAGTCTCTCAAATCTACCCGGTACAATTTCTACTACCAGTTCTTTCTGATTGTATCAATAAAGGTCCAGAACACCAGAAAGTGCTCTAGGTATTTCAGACATAATAATGTGAGTGATGACCACAAAGGAAAGCCCATTCAAAGGGGCTGGAGCAACCGAAGGAAACACAGCTATTGCTGGAGGAGAGATACCCCTGCCTTCTTCCTCCCTTCCTGCCTTTCATCTTTCGCTCCAGATTCCCATTAGCAAAACTGACCTTAAACCAGCTGACAGAAGAGCCTGGAAAACTCAGTCTGTAGGAGTCAGCCCTCTGTGATATTGAGCAGAATAGGGAAAGGGTGAGCAGTGCATTGAAAGCAAACAAGCAAATGACTGGCGCACTGAATAAGCCAGGGCTAATAACTTCTTCAAGTCTGAGTGCTACCTGAAAATCTAAAAAGTGCTGGCAACCAGATATTACTGGCAGGCCTCAATTATTGAGATAACATATGTAAAGCCCTTAGCATGGTATATAGCTAAGTGGAGCTTATATCATCCTCATCATCGTCATTACTATCGCTATTACTACTATTAAATGGGAAGAGGTTTAAAGAATTATAAAGGAATCAGGAGAGTTTGCAAAGGATGTTGAGACCACCACTCAGTATGTGAAATAACAAGACAAAGCTGAATGGTCAGGCACAGTCTCTCCAAGCAGAGCAAACTGTTGATCTTACAAAGGGTCTTTGTTTGGCGGGAGCATTGAAGTACTAGGAATTGTCAGATTTTCAGAGGTGTAAGTGGGTTGACATCAACTGTAGTCCGTGGTTACTCAGGTGAGACTGTTGTAGATTAGTTGGCACTCAGAGGTATGTTTATTAGAGTGAGTCTGTCCCTGATAGGCTGATTTCATGAGGGGCTTATTCTTAACCAAATGAATGGGTTTAAAACTGGTTTTTATGGCTATTTGTTACCTTTGCTATAGCAAAAATCAGTCTTTTTCTAAGTTTATAGGAACTTCTTTATTCTCAGTCCTTCCTTTTGGTTGTCATTCAGTTAAGGCTTCAGGAGAGACCTTCAAGGATTGTGTAGGTCTTTACTACTGTTGTTGATTTTCCTTGAAGGTGAGGTTTCATCAGTGGAAATTTTATTTTCAGTTTACATGTCTATCAATGTGATTTTATTCTGTTTGTTTTGTCTTTAAATCACTTCTTGAATCATCTGTAAGGACAGTGGCTGCACTAAAGTGTTTAAGACTCTGGAAAATACACATTTAACAACAGTGAGCCCAGCAATCCCACTACTGGGCATATACCCTGAGAAAACCATAATTCAAAAAGACACATGCACCCCAATGTTCATTGCAGCACTATTTACAATAGTCAGGTCATGGAAGCAACCTAAATGCCCATCGACAGACGAATGGATAAAGGAGATGTGGTACATATATACAATGGAATATTACTCAGCCATAAAAAGGAATGAAATTGGGTCATTTGTAGAGACGTGGATGGACCTAGAGACTGTCATACAGAGTGAAGTAAGTCAGAAAGAGAAAAATATCATATATTAATGCATATATGTGGAATCTAGAAAAATGGTACAGATGAACCAGTTTGCAAGGCAGAAATAGAGACACAGGTGTAGAGAACAAACGTATGGACACCAAGGGGGGAAAACAAGGGGGACAGGGGTGGGATGAATTGGGAGATTGGGATTGACATATATACACTAATATGTATAAAATAGATAACTAATAAGAAGCTGCTGTATAAAAAAAATAAATAAAATTCAAAAAAATAAGCAGTGAGACAAGTATAACTGGAAGAGACTGGAAGATATTTCAAAACCATGATGCCAAATTTCCCAGACCTGATCATGAAAGAAGTCTCAAAGATTCTCGAGTCTATTTTAGATAGCTAGGTTACCTTTCCTTTAGTTTAGATATGGATTATTCCAATTCACTTGTAGTATTTAGGTATAACATATAGTGTTAGCAGTGGTTCAGAATCTTCCCTAGTTGGCCAAAAGAAAATCCAAGGCCATTCTATTATCTATAACTACTTGGTTTAAAGATTTTAAACTGGTTTGTTGTGCCCCTGAGTTTGGGCTGTACTACTTACTATGTCAGCCAAAGTAATGGAATATATTTTTGATAAATGCCTTTAGTAGTTTAACTCCTCTGGATAGGATCATTATTCTCAGGATTCTCACACCATTAAAAGTTTTATACTTTTGTACTCTTTGAAAGGAGATCTAGTCCATTTAGGATGTTGGGGAATTATATTAGTTATCTATCATTCTGTAACAAATTATCTCAAACTTGGCAGCTTAAAAACAAGAATATTTAGTATCTCACACTGTTTCTGAGGGTCAAGAATCAGGGAGCAGCGTATCCGGGCGATTCTGGTTCAGGATTACTCTTGAGGTTGCAGTCAAGATGTCAGCCAAAGCTACAGTTTGCTGAAGGTTTGAATAGAGGTGTAGGATCTGCTCCCAAGAAGATTCACTCACATGGCTGTTGACTGGAGGCCTTGGTTTCTCACTGTCCATTGGTAGGGTGTCTCAGTTCTATGCCACATGGGCCTCTCTCTCTGTAGGGTTGCTCACAACATGGTAGCTAACTTTCCCTACAGTGAATGCTATTAGAGAGAACAAGGCAGAAATTACAACATCTTTTATAACCTAACTTTGGAAGTGACATACCCTCACTATTGCCATATTCTATTCGTCACACAGAACAACCCTGATACAATGCAGGAGGGGTACAATGTACAAGGGATGTACAAGGAAATGAATACCAAGAAGTGAGAATTATTAGGGACCATCTTGGACACTGGCTACCAAAAGAATCATATCTTTGGAATTGCCTAACTAATAATTCAACAGAATAACTACCTTTGTCCTGGATTGGCATTGAAGAACCTGATTTTTTTAAAAAAAGAAGAGCAAAAAGCCATTCATGAGATAATTTGACTTTGATGGAGCTACAAATATATTATCTCTAAGTATGGTATGACAAAAAGTTATTGTTTTCATTTTGCAATTTCCTTGGTGCAAGGACATTTTCCTTCATTTATGTATTGTATGCAGAGTATCATTACTGGTAAAGTTAGAGCAATATACCCTTACATCATTCATTAAAATGGCTGAATTAAAAATAGCTTGGAAGAGCTGAATTATAAAGTTATGATGATAATTATTTAGGCCAAAGGTCAGCAAACTTCCTCTGTAAAAAGCTAAATGTTAAATATTTTCGGCTTTGTGAGCCATACATTCTTTGTCACAGCCAATCAACTCTGCTGTTGTAGTGCAAAAGCAGCCATAGACAATATGTTAAGAAAAATGAGTGTGGCTGTTTTCCAATAACTTTATTTTGCAAAATTCCACTTTATTTACAAAAATAGGGGGCAGGCCAGATTGGGTCTGCAAGCCATTCTTTACGAACCGTGGTGTAGACTTATGTGAGTCATTATTACTAGGAAGGGGAATAGAAGAGGCTAAATCAGAAGTGGAATACCTTAAACCAGTAAAGGAGAAAGTGTTACAATATGGAAAATTTATCCCAACTGTGATGGATTGGTTCATGGAGAATTTTGGCAAATGTCAATTTGAGGTTTCCTCTGGTGCTATAAGATCTGTTTTTGCTAGATCTTCCTCTCACAGATCTCACAGCAGATCATTCCTAGTGTTTAAGAATTTGGGGGTCCAGATTTTATACATTCATTATGGAATTCTTGAACTTCCCCATGAACTTATTATTATTCTGTTGTTGTTGTTGTTTCTATGAAGTCCTTGTATGAGGACTCAGTCAGTTTATCTAGTATACGATTCTGTTAAAATATTTTAATAGTACTTCTAAAGTATTTCTATACTATCTACTGAATGGTGTACTAGCTCCTATAATACTTCTTTTACTGTGAGTCTCGACTTTTATTACAGCAATTATTTTAGCTATCATGAAGGTGTCTAGTTAGTAATGTATTTGTTATTTTTAAAGAGTACCTAAGATTTTAAAACTTCTTTTTTTGTATAGCAGTTTCTAAAAGTGAATTATTTTGAAAGAATACTAGCTATTAATTTATGTATTTGTTATTTTATTTTAGTAATTTGAAATGCCCTAGAGAAGGCCACAGTTCGGTCATTTGAACAATTTGATCAATTTGGCAAGGAATTAGATTTTTTAAAAAATAAATTTATTTATTTATTTATTTATTATTTTTGGCTGCGTTGGGTCTTCGTTGCTGTACCTGGGCTTCCTCTAGTTGTGGCGAGCAGGAGCTACTCTTCATTGCAGTGCGCGGGCTTCTCATTGCGGTGGCTTCTCTTGTTGCAGAGCATGGGCTCTAGGCAGGTGGGCTTCAGTAGTTGTGGCATGAGGGCTCTGCAGTTGTGGCTCGCAGGCTCTAGAGCACAGGCTCAGCAGTTGTGGTGCACGGGCTCAGTTGCTCCGCGGCACGTGGAATCTTCCCAGACCAGGGCTCGAACCCGTGTCCCCTGCATTGGCAGGCGGATTCCCAACCACTGCACCACCAGTGAAGTCCCAGGAATTAGATTTTATATGAGAAAATGGTCTTATTGTAAAACAAGACTTTTTTTGTATGGTAAAAAATACATAACATATAATTTGCCATCTTAATCATATTTTTTAAAGCAGCTTTATTGAGATACACGCCATATAATTAAACAATTTAAATTGTACAATTCAATGGTTTTTGGTATCTTCACAGAGTTGTGAATCCATTGTCGCAATTTTTTTTTTTTTTTTTTTTTTTTGGCTGCACCATGTGGCATGCAGCCTCTTCCTAACCAGGGATCAAACCCGTGCCCCCTGTATTGGGAGCTCAGAGTCTTAACCATTGGACTGCCAGGGAAGTCACTACCATCTTAATCATTTTTAACAGTTAAGTAATGTTATGTATATTCACAGATCTCCAGAAATTTTTCATCTTGCATTTGCATTAAAACAACAAATTCCCTTTTCCCTTTTCTCCCCAGCCTCTAGTAACCACCATTCTACTTTCTGTTTGTATGAATTTGACTACTTTAGATCTCATATACATGTAATCATACAGTATTTGCCATTTTGCGGCTGGCTTATTTCATTTAGCATAATGTCCTCAAAGTTCATCTGTGTTGTAGCATGTGATAGGATTTTCTTCCTTTTTAAGGCTGAATAATATTCCATTGTATGTATATAGCTCATTTTGTTTATCCATTTATCTGTTGATGGGCACTGGGTTGTTTCCACCTTTTGGCTATTGTGAATAATGATGTTATGAAATGGGTGTGCAAATAACACTTTGAGATCCTGCTTGCAATTCTCTTGGGATTGCTGTGTCATATGATGGTTCTATTTTTAACTTTTGAGAAATCTCCATACTGTTTTCCTTAGCAGCTGTACCATTCTACAATCCTGCCGATGATCTATTGGGTTTCAATTTCTCCACATTTTCACCAACACTTGATATTTTCTGCTTTTTAAAATTTACATTTGCCATCATAATGGATGTGAGGTGATATCTCATTGTGGTTTTGATTTGCATTTCTCTGTAATGATCCTAATTAGTGATACCAAGCATCTTTTCATATGCTTGTTGGGCATTTGTATATCATCTTTGGAGAAATGTTTATTCAAGTCCTTTGTCCATTTTTTAATCAGGTTATTTGATTTTTTTGTTGTTTAGTTGTAGGGGTTCTTTATATATTCTGGATATTAATTCCTTATCAGATATATGTTCTGCAAACACTTTCCCCCTTTTCACTATGCTGATTGTGTTCTTTGGTACACACAAGTTTTTAAGCTTGATATAGTCCCATTTGTCTATTTTTCCTTTTATTGCCTGTGTTTTTGTTGTGTCATATCCAAGAAACCACTGCCAAGTCCAATGTCATGAAGCTTTTCCCCTATGCTTTATTCTAGAAGTTTTAGTTTTTGGTCTTACATTAGTTCATTAATCCATTTTGTGTTAATTTTTGTAGATGATGTAATGTTAGGGCCTAACTTCACTCTTTTGCACATGGATATCCAGTTGTCCCAGCACTGTTGAAGAGACTGTCCTTTCCCTGTTGAGTGGTCTTGACACCCTTGTTGAAGATCATTTGACCATATATGTGAGTTTATTTCTGGAATCTCTATTTTAGTCCATTGGTCTGTTTGCTGATCTACTTTTTTAGATACAAAACCCCTCAACAAATAATACTGTTGGCATTTAGTACTGGAGCAACAAAGAATATTACATTAGCAGTTGGTACTGAAGTGTCCAAAAATTCTGTTTTGGCCATCAAATTTCAGAAACACAATCAGACAATTCTCTATTGGGTAAGGGTTGTAGAGTTGCTGGAATAAGAGTATTTCACCAATGGATAATAATATGAAATGAAGAAAATATTGGTACTTATAACTCATTAATTGACCAGTATAAATATGATGAATGTTTTTCATTAGCAACAAGAAGTTGCTGTACGATAATATCAGGTTTAAAGGTAATCGCAGTACAGGATCTGAAGATGTTTTAACATATTTAGTTGAGGTCTGCAACTGTTCTGAGGCAACTAAGCTAAGCATTGGCTACTTTAAGGGACTGGCTGTATAATAGGCAATAGGTCTTAAGTGTGTGCCCTGTTGGTGAGTTAAGACCTATAGACCATGGTCTAGCTTTCTCATGTTTGTACAAAAAAAGAAAAGTTTATATAATCTAGGAAGACTTTTAAGGCCTCTGTTTTAATTAATCAGCCTGTGCCCATGGAATCTTTTGCCTGTTGGGATCCTGAGACCATAGTTATTTCTTTTTTTTTTTTTTTTTTTTTGTGGTACGCGGGCCTCTCACTGTTACGGCCTCTCCCGTTGTGGAGTACAGGCTCCGGACGCGCAGGCTCAACAGCCATGGCTCACGGGCCCAGCCACTCCGCAGCATGTGGGATATTCCCAGACCGGGGCACAAACCCGTGTCCCCTGCATCGGCAGGCGGACTCTCAACCACTGCGCCACCAGGGAAGCCCCATAGCTCTTTCTTCAGTGATTTCTTAAATCATACATAGTGTAGGTATATTATTACCATATCAGCTAAAATTTTATTGTGTGTGAGAAATTTTCTGGGATTTTAAAAAGTAATCCTTTTGCAGTACATTTTATCTGATAGTTCCATTTGCAAAGTACATACCTACCTATTAAATTTGTAGGAATTGTGCCATAGAGAAGAAGGCAATGCCCTTCTGACAATGATTCCAAAGTACCAATTAGGACCAATTGGGACTTAGGAAAGGACTTAGGATTCTTAGAAATTTTCATTCTTTTAGTGCTTCCAGTAAACCAAGGCAGATAAACCTTGTTTTTACTCATGCCTTCCACAATTTACTATATACCCTCAAATTTGTCTTTAATTATCTTCTTTCACTATCTGGTACAGTCAGTCATTTTTACTTTAAGTTAAAATTTCTCTTTTTTTTCTTATTTTAAGTCTTTCTTAGATTTCAAACAATTTTAAAATTTTATTCTCCGGGATCTGATGCTCCATAGTAAGGAGATTAATGGTAGATACAGTGGCTCCATAGCAACAAAAAAAGCTATATTAGTCCTTTTGAGAGTTTAGAAAAAGGAAAGGGGGCTTCCCTGGTGGCACAGTGGTTGAGAGTCCGCCTGCCGATGCAGGGGACACGGGTTCGTGCCCCGGTCCGGGAAGATCCCACATGCCACGGAGCAGTTGGGCCCGTGAGCCATGGCCGCTGAGCCTGCGCGTCCGGAGCCTGTGCTCCACAACGGGAGAGGCCACAGCAGTGAGAGGCCCGCGTACCGCAAAAAAAAAAAAAAAAAAAAAAAAAAAGGAAAGGGAAGAACTGGGGCTTAATGTTACCCTCGGAGCAGCATCAATGGACAAATTTTGGATAATTGTCCTTCTATTTCTTAGCCATTATGGAACACTGATTCTTTCAATTACCATTGTATTTTCAATATCTACAGGTATTCCTATCCACAGGCTCCCAATTTTTAGGGAACAGAGGCTTTTTTAGTTATTTTATAGCTAGTGAGCCAAACAGCATTGAGTTTCAGCTTATTTACTTTCTAAGGCTCTGGCAATATCTAGCCACACACTGAATATTTTCTAGACTGGCAATTTTACATTTCACTTTCTTTTTTATTATTAAATTCTTATTTCAAATTTGATTTCATTTATGACAAGATAAGACATATCTCTCTACTTTAGTTGTGGGTTTACTCCAGCTTCTAGACTACTTCCTGAAGTATATTTTTCATTTTTCTTTTGTTTACAATTTGAACCTTTTTATAATTTTTTCCTCTGCTCTGTAGGTTTTTTTTAATTTTTAAATTTAATTTTATTTATTTTTTTATACAGCAGGTTCTTATTAGTCATCCATTTTATGCACATCAGTGTATACATGTCAATCCCAATCTCCCAATTCATCACACCACCACCTCTACTCCCCGTGGCTTTCCCCCCTTGGTGCCCATATGTTTGTTCTCTACATCTGCGTCTCAATTTCTGCCCTGAAAACTGGTTCATCTGTACCATTTTCTGGGTTCCACATATACGTGTTAATATATGATATTTGTTTTTCTCTTTCTGACTTACTTCACTCTGTGTGACAATCTCTAGATCCATCCACGTCTCTACAAATAACCCAATTTTGTTCCTTTTTATGGGTGAGTAGTATTCCATCATATATACGTACCATATCTTCTTTATCCATTTGTCTGTTGATGGGCATTTAGGTTGCTTCCATAACCTGGCTATTGTAAACAGTGCTGCAATGAACATTGGGGTGCATGTGTCTTTTTGATTTATAGTTTTCTCTGGGTATATGCCCATAGTGGGATTGCTGGGTCATATGGTAATTCTATTTTTCATTTTTTAAGGAACCTCCATACTGTTCTCCATAGTGGCTGTATCAATTTACATTCCCACCAACAGTGCAAGAGGGTTCCCTTTTCTCCACACCCTCTCCAGCATTGGTTGTTTGTAGATTTTCTGATGATGCCCATTCTAACTGATGTGAGGTGATACCTCATTGTAGTTTTGATTTGCATTTCTCTAATAATAATTAGTGATGTTGAGCAGCTTATCATGTGCTTCTCGGCAATCTGTATGTCTTATTTGGAGAAATGTCTATTTAGGTCTTCTGCCCATTTTTGGATTGGGTTGTTTCTTTAATATTGAGCTGCATGAGCTGTTTATATATTTTGGAGATTAATCCTTTGTCTGTTGATTCATTTGCAGATATTTTCTTCCATTCTGATGGTTGTCTTTTCATTTTCTTTATGGTCTCCTTTGCTGTGCCAAAGCTTTGAAGTTTCACTAGGTCCCATTTGTTTATTTTCGTTTTTATTTCCATTACTCTAGGAGGTGGATCAAAAAAGATCTTGCTGTGATTTATGTCAAAGAGTGTTCTTCCTATGTTTTCCTCTAAGAGTTTTATAGTGTCCAGTCTTAAATTTAGGTCTCGAACCCATTTTGAGTTTATTTTTCTGTGTGGTGTTAGGGACTGTTCTAATTTCATTCTTTTACATGTAGCTGTCCAGTTTTTCCAGCACCACTTACTGAAGAGACTGTCTTTTCTCCACTGTATATCCTTGCCTCCTTTGTGAGGGATTAGTTGACCATAGGTGTGTGGGTTTATCTCTGGGCTTTCTATCCTGTTCCATTGATCTATATTTCTGTTTTTCTACCACTACCATATTGTCTTGATTACTGTAGCTTTGTAATATAGTCTGAAGTCAGGCAGTCTGATTCCTCTAACTCCGTGTTTTTCTCTCAAGATCACTCTAGCTTTTTGGGGTCTTTTCTGTCTTCATACAAATTTTAAGATGATTTGTTGTAGTTCTGCAAAAAATGCCATTGGTAATTTGATAGGAATTGCATTGAATCTGTAGATTGCTTTCGGTAGTATAGTCATTTTCACAATATTGATTCTTCCAATCCAAGAACATGGTATATCTCTCCACCTGTTGGTATCATCTTTAATTTCTTTCATCAGTGTCTTACAGTTTTCTGAATACAGATTTTTGTCTCCCTAGGTACGTTTATTCCTAGGTATTTTATTCTTTTTGTTGCAATGGTAAATGAGAGTGTTTCCTTAGTTTCTTTTTCAGATATTTCATCATTAGTGTATAGGAATGAAAGATATTTCTGTGCATTAATTTTGTATCCTGCTACTTTACCAAATTCATTGATTAGCTCTAGTAGTTTTCTGGTGGCATCTTTAGGATTCTCTATGTATAGTATCATGTCATCTGCAAACAGTGACAGTGATTAGCTCTAGTAGTATTCTGGTGGCATCTTTAGGATTCTCTATGTATAGTATCATGTCATCTGCAAAAAGTGACAGTTTTACTTCTTCTTTATCAATTTGTATTCCTTTTATTTCTTTTTCTTCTCTGATTGCCATGGCTAGGACTTCCTAAACTATGTTAAATAATAGTGGTGAGAGTGGACATCCTTGTCTCGTTCCTGATCTTAGATGAAATGCTTTCAGTTTTTCACCATTGAGAACGATGTTTGCTGTGGGTTTGTCTTATATGGCCTTTATTATGTTGGGATAAGTTCCCTCTATGCCTACTTTTTGGAGGGTTTTTATCATAAATGGGTGTTGAATTTTGTCAAAAGCTTTTTCTGCATCTATTGAGAAGATCATATGGTTTTTGTTCTTCAAATTGTTAATATGGTGTATCACATTGATTGATTTGCGTATATTGAAGAATGCTTGCATCTCTGGGATAAATCACACCTGATCATGGTGTATGATTCTTATAATATGTTGTTGGATTCTGTTTGCTAGTATTTTGTTGAGGATTTTTGCATCTATATTCATGCGCGACATTGGTCTGTAATTTTCTTTTTTTGTAGTATCTTTGTCTGGTTTTGGTATCAGGGTGATGGTGGCCTCATAGAATGAGTTTGGGAGTGTTCCTTCCTCTGCAATGTTTTGGAACACGTTGAGAAGGATGGATGTTAGCTCTTCTCTAAATGTTCGATAGAATTCACCTGTGAAGCCATCTGGTCCTGTACTTTTGTTTGTTGGAAGATTTTTAGTCACAGTTTCAATTTCATTACTTGTGATTAGTCGTTCATATTTTGTATTTCTTCCTGGTTCAGTCTTGGAAGGTTATACCTTTCTGAGAATGTGTCCATTTCTTCCAGGTTGTCCATTTTATTGGCATACAGTTGCTTGTAGTCGTATCTTAGGATGCTTTGTATTTCTGCAGTGTCTATTGTCACTTCTCCTTTTTCATTTCTAATTTTTTTTAGTATATGTGCTGCCGAAGCGAGCACCATTTCTAATTTTATTGATTTGAGTCCTCTCCCTCTTTTTCTTGATGAGTTTTGCTAATGGTTTATCAATTTTGTTTATCTTCTCAAAGAATAAGCTTTTAGTTTTATTGATCTTTGCTATTGTTTTCTATGTTTCTATTTCATTTATTTCTGCTCTGATCTTTATGATTTCTTTCCTTCTGCTAAATTTGGGTTTTGTTTGTTCTTCTTTCTCTAGTTTCTTTAGGTGTAAGGTTAGATTGTTTGAGATTTTTCTTGTTTCTTGAGGTAGGCTTGTAGAGGTATAAATTTCTCTCTTAGAATTGTTTTTGCCACATCCCATAGGTTTTGGATTGTCGTGTTTTCACTGTAATTTGTCTCTAGGTATTTTTTGATTTCCTCTTTGATTTCTTCAGTGATCTCTTGGTTATTTAGTAACATATTGTGTAGCCTCCATGTGTTTGTGCTTTTCACAGTTTTTTTCCCTGTAATTCATTTCGAATTTCATAGTGTGTGGTCGGAAAAGATGCTTGATATGATTTTAATTTTCTTCAATTTACTGAGGCTTGATTTGTGACCCAAGATGTGATCTATCCTGGAGAATGTTCCGTGCGCACTTGAGAAGAAAGGTTATTTTGCTGTTTTTGGGTGGAATGTTCTATAAATATCAATTAAGTCTATCTGGTCTATTGTGTCATTTAAAGCTTCTGTTTCCTTATTTATTTTCATTTTGGATGATCTATCCATTGGTGTAAGTGAGGTGTTAAAGTCCTCTACTATTATTGTGTTACTGGCGATTTCCTCTTTTATAGCTGTTAGCAGTTGCCTTATGTCTTGAGGTGCTCCTATCTTGGGTGCATATATATTTATAATTGTTATAACTTCTTCTTGGATTGATCCCTTGATCATTATGTAGTGTCCTTCCTTGTCTCTTGTAACATTCTTTATTTTAAAGTCTATTTTATCTGATATGAGTATTGCTTCTCCAGCTTTCTTTTGATTTCCGGTTGCATGGAGTATCTTTTTCCATCCCCTCACTTTCAGTCTGTATGTGTCCCTAGGTCTGAAGTGGGTCTCTTGTAGACAGCATATATATGGGTCTTGTTTTCATATCCATTCAGCAAGCCTGTGTCTTTTGGTTGGACCATTTAATACATTCACGTTTAAGGTAATTATCAATATGTATGTTCCTATGACCATTTTCTTAATTGCTTTGGGTTTGTTTTTGTAGGTCCTTTTCTTCTCCTGTGTTTCTCACTTAGAGAAGTTCCTTTAGCATTTGTTGTAGAGGTGGTTTGGTGGTGCTGAATTCTCTTAGCTTTTGCTTGTCTGTGAAGCGTTTGATTTCTCCATCAAATCTGAATGAGATCCTTGCTGGGTAGAGTAATCTTGGTTATAGGTTCTTCCCTTTCATCACTTTAACTATATCATGGCACTCCCTTCTGGCTTGTAGAGTTTCTGCTGAGAAATCAACTGTTAACCTTATGGGAGTTCCCTTGTATGTTATTTGTCATTCTTCCCTTGCTGCTTTCAATAATTTCTCTTTGTTTTTAATTTTTGCCAATTTGATTACTATGTGTCTTGGCATGTTTATCCTTGGGTTTATCCTGTATGTGACTCTCTGTGCTTCCTGGACTTGTGTGGCTATTTCCTTTTCCATGTTAGAGAAGTTTCAGACTCTAATCTCTTCAAATATTTTCCCTGGTCCTTTCTCTCTCTCTTCTCCTTCTGGGACCCCTATAATGCGAATGTTGTTGTGTTTAATGTTGTCCCAGAAGTCTCTTAGTCTGTCTTCATTTCTTTTCATTCTTTTTTCTTTATTCTGTTCCACAGCAGTGAATTCCACCATTCTGTCTTCCAGGTCACTTATCCATTCTTCTGCCTCAGTTATTCTGCTATTGATTCCTTCTAGTGTAGTTTTCATTTCACTTATTGTATTGTTCATTTCTGTTTGTTCTTTAATTCTTCTAGGTCTTTTTTAGACATTTCCTGCATTTTCTCAATCTTTGCCTCCATTCTTTTTCTGAGGTCCTGGATCATCATTATTCTGAATTCTTTTTCTGGAAGGTTGCCTATCTCTCCTTCATTTAGTTGTTTTTCTGGGGTCTTATCTTGTTCCTTCATCTGGTACATAGCCCTCTGCCTTTTCATCTTGTCTATCTTTCTGTGAATGTGGTTTTTGTTCCACAGGCTGCAGGATTTTAGTTCTTCTTGCCTCTGCTGTCTGCCCTCTGCCTTTTTTACAATTTTTCCCTTAAAATAATTGTTTCTGAAATTGTCTTATTGCAGTCAATTTTAAAATTTGCATTGCTCTCTTAAGACAATATTTTTAAGTTTATATAACTGGGTGATTTAAATGTTTTCTTTTCTATATTTCAGCTTATTAAGCAGTTTCCTTGGTACAGATATGCAAGGAATCAAATATTCCTGACATGTCTGCATAACAAAATATTAAACTCTAACAAATTTCTGCCTGTATTCCAAAGTTTAGGAAAATCCTTAATTACGTCCCTTAACTTGGCTCTAGATAAGAATTTTAACTCAACCTTATGGTCTAGAAATTTTACAATATAATTGTTCTTTCCCTGAGGAAACCCTGAAATAAGAATAGCTCATTTAGAAAGTCAAGTAAAACTGAGTAGAAAATAAGAGAGAAATGCAAAGTGAATAGGTTTGAAAAGGTTACAAAGTTTCTGAGAGAAACTGTCTTGAGTTAGAAATTTTTTGAGGTCTTAACATGATAACTTTTTTTTTTAACATCTTTATTGGAGTATAATTGCTTTACAATGGTGTGTTAGTTTCTGCTTTATAACAAAGTGAATCAGTTATACATATACATATATCCCCATATCTCCTCCCTCTTACATCTCCCTCCCACCCTCCCCATCCCACCCCTCTAGGTAGTCACAAAGCACCGAGTTGATCTCCCTGTGCTATGCAGCTGCTTCCCACTAGCTATCTATTTTACATTTGGTAGTGTATATAAGTCCATGCCACTCTCTCACTTCCTCCCAGCTTACCCTTCCCCTCCTCGTGTCCTCAAGTCCATTCTCTACGTCTGTGTCTTTATTCCTGTCCTGCCCCTAGGTTCTTCAGAACCTTTTTTTTTTTTTTTTGTAGATTCCATATATATGTGTTAGCATACAGTGTTTTTCTCTTTCTGACTTACTTCACTCTGTATGACTGACTCTAGGTCCATCCACCTCACTACAAATAACTCAATTTCGTTTCCTTTTATGGCTGAGTAATATTCCATTGTATATATGTGCCACATCTTCTTTATCCATTCATCTGTCGATGGACACTTAGGTTGCTTCCATGTCCTGGCTATTGCAAACAGAGCTGCAATGAACATTGTGGTACATGACTCTTTTTGAATTATGGTTTCCTCAGGGGATATGCCCAGTAGTGGGATTGCTGGGTCGTATGGTGGTTCTATTTTTAGTTTTTTAAAGAACCTGAGTTTATTTTTGTGTATGGTGTTAGGGAGTGTTCTAATTTCATTCTTTTACATGCAGCTGTCCAGTTTTCCCAGCACCACTTATTGAAGAGGCTGTCTTTTCTCCATTGTATATTCTTGCCTCCTTTATCAAAAATAAGGTGACCATATGTGCGTGGGTTTATCTCTGGGCTTTCTATCCTGTTCCATAGATCTATATTTCTGTTTTTGTGCCAGTACCAAACTGTCTTGATTACTGTAGCTTTCTCATATAATCTGAAGTCCAGGAGCCTGATTCCTCCAGCTCCGTTTTTCTTTCTCAAGATTGCTTTGGCTATTTGGGGTCTTTTGTGTTTCCATACAAATTGTGAAATTTTTTGTTCTAGTTCTGTGAAAAATGCCATTGGTAGTTTGATAGGGATTGCATTGAATCTGTAGATTGCTTTGGGTAGTATAGTCATTTTCACAATGTTGATTCTTCCAATGCAAAAACATGGTATATCTCTCCATCTGTTTGTATCATCTTTAATTTCTTTCATCAGTGTCTTATAGTTTTCTGCATTAGCATGATAATTAAACAAGTTGACTAGATTATTTATTTTGTCTCCTAATATTTTTTAAGTTCTTCTTAATGATATTAATTTAATGATTTGGACATGTCAAACATGACATTATTATTTTAAGTCAAAAATATTTTTTGCTGTTTACCAAGAAAAGTGTGAAATTAGATTACAGTGCTTCTTAAAGGAAACAGAACCTCTTCCAAGGGGACGGATGAGATTTTGGCATAGACAAACCCGTAACACACAAGAAAGACAGGCCACTAGAGTCAGTTATAGTGTGCGTTTTTGAAGGGTATTTGGGTTGCCGAACCTAGCAGAGACTAAGAAAGGGCCATTCAGTCAACAACCTGACAATCCTTGACGCTTGAGTGTGGGCAAAACAAAGTGAACAGATTAACAAGAAAGAGGGTACCTTCATGAAGGTTTTATAGGGGACCCTATATAAAGTTTGACAAACTCTTTTTTTCACAAATTGATTGCTGGTCCAACAGATCTCCAATTAGCCCTCAAGTCTGGCTTGCATTGAATTGAAAACTCATCAGGCTTATGCTCCCAGCTGTTCCCTATGGAACACTCCCTTATACCTTCAAAAGCAACAAAACACAAAATAGAAATTGAGTCACAGCTGTAGAAAACAAACTTATGGTTACCAAGGGGTAAAGTGGGGGAGGGGTAAATTGGGAGATTGGGATTGACATATACACACTACTACATATAAAATAGATAACTAATAAGAACCTACTGTATAGTACAGGGAACTCTATTCAATACTCTGTAATGACCTACATGGGAATGGAATCTTAAAAAGAGTGAATATATGTATATGTATAACTGACGCACTTTGCTGTACAGCAGAAACTAACACAACATTGTAAATCAACTATACTCCAATAAAAAATTAAGAACAAAAGGAAAAGAAAAAAGAAACAAAACAACCTAGGTCAAAGCAAAAGCACAGGAAATAAGACTTTGTACATATAAACAAACAGCAGCAAAAGCAAGGCAAGCGGCAGGAGAATAAGTAGGTTAATGGCAAAAAAACATTTTTCAAATGGCATGCCTCCAAAATAAAAGGTATAATGATCTTATACAAAGACCTAGGTTTAATTATTTTAGTAAATGGTGCGTCTCTAAATCAAGAGATCTAATTGCTCTACACAAAAATCTAGGCCTAAACAAAGACATATTTGGTTACAAATCCTAGAATAACAAAATAAAATCAGCAACATGAACTCAGTGAAACTAGTCAGAGATCAGATTATTGTTGAAACTGACTCAGCACATCTGAAAAGTAAATAGAATTTTGGCACAATGTGCCCAGCGAGTGTACCTGTTGGCCTCAGGCTTCCCTGGAATGCTGCTAAATGAGGGTCTTCAATCTCGGTGGAACCTCCAAAACTGTCCAATGAGACCATCACTCAACATCTGAAATAAAAAGACAAAGCTAACTTATTGCTTATTATAGTAAGAGATGCTAGTCAGACAATCTTTTCAATCAGAATACATCGTCGATCTTATTATATAAGGATTTAGGGAAGCATGAAGTTCAGGAACCGGTGAACTCTCAGAGGTGTAATGGGTTGACATCATTTGTGGAAGCATAGTTACTCAGGTGAGACTATTGTTGGTTGCGTACCACTCAGAGGCATGCTATTGGAGTGAGTCTGTCCTTGATAGGCTGACTTTCAGAAGTGAGAGACTGACAAGAGTGGTTGGCTTGTAAAAGTGCATTTACCAAGGTGAGTCATATGACAGAACAGGCTTTAAATTAATTAAGGTGGCTACTTGTTTCATGGCTTTGTTATCAAACGCAAGTCCACGCGCCCGACACACAGTGAGGCCAAACAATACCAAAATGTTGGAATTTGGAGCACAGAAAGGTTTATTGCAGGGCCATGCAAGGAGACGGGTGGCTCATGCCTTAAAAACCCTGAACTCCCCTAAAGCTTTCAGCAAAGCCTTTTTATAGGAAAGGTAAGGGAGGTGCGTGGTTAATGGTCGCAAAGTTCTTGGTGTCAGATCCTTGTTCTTTTTTTTTGTTTTGTTTTAGTTTTTAAAATTATATTTAAATATCTGCTACCTAAACACATCAGCTACCTGGAATCAGTGAAAAGGTTTCCTTGAGAATTTTGAGATTTGGCATTCACGACTGAGTTCTCATTTAACACATTGCCTTTCATTTCACAGAAAGTCCTTGTCAAATTTTGCTCTTGTAAGTTGAATATAGCAGCCTAACAGCTTTTTTTTCTTTCTTTCTGTGGGGAAAAGGTGCTTTATTATAGAGTTGAAGGACTTCATTTTAATGTTGCAATCACTTCTTTAAAGTACTTTAAATTTATTTTCCCTATTATAGTCCTCTAATTTCCAGCTATGATCTGCAAAAAATGATTTGTTTTTTTGATGGAACACAATTTTCAAAGGTAATTAAAATAGTCTCCAGATAGGGAGACAACTAGCAAGATTAACAAATTATGTCACTTCTTTAAGTTTCATATTTATAGCAAAACCACATGTGTCTTTTTTTTTTTTTTTTTCCAGATCTCTTCCAGCTATATTATGACACAGGCCTAGGGCAAAACTGTGAAAGAATATTGCTGTTCACCTCACATGAGTGTGAATGGTTTCTGATCGTCTTTTCTTTTTTTTTTTTTTTTTTATTTATAAGTTTTATTATTTTCCAAATCTTATTCAATAACAAGTACTACTTTTCAAATCAGAAAAAAAATTAGTAAGCATGAGGAAACCAACCACCTGATGACAAACTTAAATAGTCACTAATTTCACCAATAGATTTGGGTAATTTCAAATTTCCTTGCTAACACAAATTTTGGAATAAGTCACCTTATGTGTATTACTGAATATGTTCATAACAACCAGAGCCAGAAGTGGGATTTGTCATTTGTTAAATTCAGGCAGCTCACCAAGCAGCCCAGACTTAAACATGAGAACAAATGAATTGCTCACCATAGCTTTGTACTCACATCTCAAATGACTGACTACCTTAGGTACATCTTACCTTCTTTCCACATCCACTTTAGCCATTGAATCTCTCCCTGAGATTAAGAAAAGATTTATGATGAAAAAGATAGCTCTTACCATCGGGAAACTCTTCCTCCCCTAGAAATGCCAACCCTTTGCTCCTTGCAAAGATATGCTCTGTACCAGCATTTTATTTTGGACCCCACCTTATCCTAAAACAATGGAGCATCTTGGCTGAGCAGCCCACAGAGGATTCCATCTGCTGCTGGCCAGACAGAAGCTGGGGATTAGAAGTAAACACTGGGAGCCCCAAGCGGATCAGCCAGTGTGTCCCTGCCCCTCCCCTAAGCTTTATGCTTCCTCCCGTGGAGCCTTCTGTACCTTCCAAAGCCCTCAATGAATGGGCTAGAAAAAGGTTCTTTTCTTCCCTTGGCACTTTACTGCCATGCATGTTTCCCTGCTAGCATGGGCTACTCCATTAAGCCTCCTGCCTGTCAAAATTTCTAGACTCAAAGTAGGCACCAGGCTGTATATCTTCATTGCCTCAAACTCCAGAGGACATGTCAAGCCCTCCAAGTCCAATCCACTCCATCAGTACCACAGGGGAGTGGAATGTCTGCTGGTACAAAATGCCCCACATCCCCTCCTTGCAAGCATCCCCAGTCTCCACAAGGGAGTCTCTCAGGGTCCCTTCACTTGACTTCATGGGGAGCAAAAAGTCTTTCACCTCAAGCAAGTACATCCTACAGGCCAAGATTCCAAAGATTATGCCTTCCTTTCTATCTCTATAATTATATAGACCTGGGGGCTTAGAGTTGAGGGTTCCACGACCAGTTTTGTTATTGTAGGTCTTTTCCTTCTTTTGTGTTTCTTGCCTAGAGAAGTTCCTTTAGCAGTTGTTGTAGAGCTGGTTTGGTGGTGCTGAACTCTCTCAGCTTTTGCTTGTCTCTAAAGGTTTTAATTTCTCCATCAAATCTGAATGAGATCCTTGCTGGGTAGAGTAATCTTGGTTGCAGGTTTTTCTCCTTCAACACTTTCAATATGTCCTGCCACTCCCTTCTGGCTTGCAGAGTTTCTGCTGAAAGATCAGCTGTTAACCTTATGGGGATTCCCTTGTGTGTTATTTGTTGTTTTTCCCTTGCTGCTTTTAATATGTTTTCTTTGTATTTAATTTTTGACAGTTTGATTAATATGTGTCTTGGCGTATTTCTCCTTGGATTTATCCTGTATGGGACTCTCTGTGCTTCCTGGACTTGATTAACTATTTCCTTTCCCATATTAGGGAAGTTTTCAACTATAATCTCTTCAAATATTTTCTCAGTCCCTTTCTTTTTCTCTTCTTCTTCTGGAACCCCTATAATTCGAATGTTGGTACGTTTAATGTTGTCCCAGAGGTCTCTGAGACTGTCCTCAGTTCTTTTCATTCTTTTTTCTTTATTCTGCTCTGCAGTAGTTATTTCCACTATTTTATCTTCCAGGTCACTTATCCGTTCTTCTGCCTCAGTTATTCTGCTATTGATCCCATCTAGAGTACTTTTAATTTCATTTATTGTGTTGTTCATCGTTGCTTGTTTCATCTTTAGTTCTTCTAGGTCCTTGTTAACTGATTCTTGCATTTTGTCCATTCTATTGTCCATTCTATCTCCAAGATTTCGGATCAACCTTACTATCATTATTCTGAATTCTTTTTCAGGTAGACTGCCTATTTCCTCTTCATTTGTTAGGTCTGATGGGTTTTTATCTTGCTCCTTCATCTGCGGTGTGTTTTTCTGTCTTTTCATTTTGCTTATCTTACTGTGTTTGGGGTCTCCTTTTTTGCAGGCTGCAGGTTCGTAGTTCCTGTTGTTTTTTGTGTCTGTCCCCAGTGGCTAAGGTTGGTTCAGTGGGTTGTGTAGGCTTCCTGGTGGAGGGTACTAGTGCCTGTGTTCTGGTGGATGAGGCTAGATCTTGTCTTTCTGGTGGGCAGGTCCACGTCTGGTGGTGTGTTTTGGGGTGTCTGTAGACTTATTATGATTTTGGGCCGCCTCTCTGCTAATGGGTGGGGTTGTGTTCCTGTCTTGCTAGTTGTTTGGCATAGGATGTCCAGCACTGTAGCTTGCTGGTCGTTGAGTGAAGCTGGGTGCTGGCGTTGAGATGGAGATCTCTCGGAAATTTTTGCTGTTTGATATTATGTGCAGCTGGGAGGTCTCTTGTGGATCAGTGTCCTGAAGTTGGCTCTCCCACCTCAGAGGCACAGCACTGACTCCTGGCTGGAGCACCAAGAGCCTTTCATCCACAGGGCTCCTTAATTTGGGATGATTGGTTGTCTATTCAGGTATTCCACAGATGCAGGGTATATCAAGTTGATTGTGGAGCTTTAATCCGCTGCTTCTGAGGCTGCTGGGAGAGATTTCCCTTTCTCGTCTTTGTTCTCACAGCTCCCAGGGGCTCAGCTTTGGATTTAGCCCCGCCTGTGCGTGTAGGTCGCCGGAGGGCGTCTGTTCTTTGCTCAGACAGGACGGGGTTAAAGGAGCCGCTGATTCGGAGGCTCTGGCTCACTCAGGCCCGGGGGTAGGGAGGGGCACGGAGTGTGGGGCGGGCCTGCGGCGGCAGAGACCGGCGAGACGTTGCAGCCTGAGGCGCGCCTGTGCGTTCTCCCGGGGGAGTTGTCCCTGGATGCCGGGACCCTGGCAGTGGCGGGCTGCACAGGCTCCCCGGAAGGGCGTGTGGCTAGTGACCTGTGTTCGCACACAGGCCTCCCGGTGGCGGCAGCAGCGACCCTAGCGTCTCATGTCTGTCTCTGGGCTCCGCACTTTTAGCCGCGGCTCGCGCCCGTCCCTGGAGCTCTCTCAAGCAGCGTTCTTAATCCCCTCTCCTCGCGCACCAGGAAACAAAGAGGGACGTAAAAGTCTCTTGCCTCTTCGGCAGTTCCAGACTTCTCCCCGGACTCTCTCCCGGCCAGCCGCGGTGCACTAACGCCCTGCAGGCTCTGTTCACGCCGCCAACCTCAGTCCTCTCCCGGCGCTCCGACAAAAGCCGGAGCCTCAGCTCCCAGTCCCGCCCGCCCCGGCGGGCGAGCAGACAAGCCTCTCGGCTGGTGAGTGCCGGTCGGCCCGATCCTCTGCGCTGGAATCTGTCCGCTTTGCCCTCCGCACCCCTGTTGCTGTGCTCTCCTCCACGGCTCCCAAGCTCCCCCACTCCGCCTCCCGAAGTCTCCACCCGCGAAGGGGCTTCCTAGTGTGTGGACACTTTTCCTCCTTCACAGCTCTCTCCCGCTGGTGCAGGACCCGTCCCTATCCTTTTGTCTCTGTTTAGTTTTTTCTTTTGCCCTACCCAGGTACGTGGGGAGTTTCTTGCCTTTTGGGAGGTCTGAGGTCTTCTGCCAGCGTTCAGTAGGTGTTCTGTAGGAGTTGTTCCACGCGTAGATGTATTTCTGGTGTATCTGTGGGGAGGAACGTGATCTCCTCGTCTTACTCTTCCGCCATCTTCCCGGAAGTCAGATCCTTGTTCTTGAGGTCAGGTCACGGTCAGGTCATGATGTTCCTATAAACCTCCACCAAAACAAATGTTATTCTCTGTTCTGGCAAGAAAGGGCAAGGTCCCAAGGCTCAACTTTCACCCCCCAAGGTCTAAGTCCTGACTAAGGAGGGCGTCCTTGTGCCAGCCAGTTACCCTTACCGGGAGCGTTCGTCCAGCACCTAGTCTGGGTCCTCCTACCAGTGCCCAGGCCTGGCTGAAGAGGCAGATCTCAGTGGGTGGCACCCTCAGGGCCAGGTCCCCAGACCCTGCCCTGCTGTCATCACTAAGGGAGCAAGGCGCCCAGGACCCAGCTGCCCTCAGGCTCCTAAGGCCGCCCAAAGCGGGCCAGGTCCCACGGACTGCGACCCATGGAGCCCACCACTGCCATTTGGTCTCAGAGATAGAGATGGGGCAGAGGTTTGCTGCTGCTTCAAGGCCTGGGCCCGGTCAGTGGGCTGCCGTGGTGAGGGCTCTGGAGCTCTATGGGACACAGCCTTCAGCCTCTCTCCAGGTCCCCCAGCACACTCACCAGTCCCGAGGCCCGAGCGCCTGCAGGGCCCAGGGAGGAGGCCGCGCTCCACCTCTCACCGCACTCTCTGCCCCTCGGAGCACTGCCCTTGGAGGTTGGTGGAGCTGCCTGTTGGCGGAGCGGGACTTCTTACTGCCGTGCTAATGGTCAGGCTGTGCGCAGGCTCCACCCCTGTTACAGCTTCAGAATAATCAGTCTTTTCCTACATTCGTAAGTTTTTTTTTTTTCTCAAGTTCAAAAATAAGATAAAGAAGGAAAAAGTAAGAGAACTATTGGAAGCTACTCATGGTGTCAAAATGGTAAAATTGGCCACTCTGAAACAGGTGCCAGCCTTTGAGTTAGATGACAAAGTCTTTGGTATGAGTGAGATTTCTGTGTGTACAGTTGTACTTTATATGGTTGAGCCAGCAGAGGAAGGAAAAAAAGGATACTTCTGGAAGAGGGTTGAAGTTGAACTCAGTACATATTTAGGTAATTTCAAATTTTCATTCCCTACTGGCATTAACATTTATTGTACACAATATTCCTTTTTAGTAAACATATTTGTAAAACATATATGTAAGTTTCCATATTCCACTTTACATTCCTTTACTTGGTTTTTCTTCTTTATTTCATCATACAGCAAGGTTCTCTTCAAAGAACTTCATAATTTTGCCTTTTTTTCATATTCAATATTGTAAGTCACATCTAGTTTTAATTTATGATACCCTCTTCATTTCCTAGGCAACTGGTTATAATGTTATTTGTAACCACAGAATTAGAACTTTATCATGGAACTAAACATTAGAGAAAGTAAATCTAAATTTATTTTTGGAAAAGAAGAGAAAGAAAAGATAGTATCGGTATGATTCAAGCTGGGATGAATCACAGCTTGATTTCTGGATTCAGACAGATCTGGGTTTAAGTCCTGGTCCTTCCACTTATAAACTGTGTGACGTGGGGCAAGTTATTCAACTTCTCCAGCTTCTGTGTTCTCATCTGTGATATGGTAATAATGAATAATACCTACTTTTATGGCTATTCAGAAGATTAAAAGCAATAAATTATGTAGTAAGATTAGCATAGTTCCTGGAACATTGTAGATTTCTAATAAACGGGATGTATTATTTTTGTAATTAATAGGAAAAATATGAAGAGACGTGCTAAAATACATACTTTTCTTTCTCGTTTTTTCTTTTACTACTGTGAATAAAATTATTTTAAATATTTTGAAACTCTTTTACTAACATTTCCAACACAAAACCCTACTTAGATCTTCACAGCCTGTTAATGTAAGAAATGTGTTGATAACTATGTTAATATATATATTTACGGTAAAAAACAGCTTTACTTGGGTGAGGTAACAAGGGTGAGAATATGAGGTCAAAGAAATGTATGAGTTCATTAAATGTGTCTAAAGTATCCAGGGAAGATGGTAATTTATACTCCTAAGGAACTTTCACTCAGCCACACTCCGTCCAACTAGTGACATAATATATGGAGCCATGGGCTGCTGCAGCAGAAAATAATAGAGTGTCCAATTGGGATAGAACCTCCTGATCTTTATGAATGGCTCAAAGATACAGAGACACAGAGAAGGCTTGCAAAAGGACAGGTAATACTTTTGTGAAGTTGGTGTCCTATACCAAGAAAAGTTCTGAACAACTCTGGTTGAATAATTATCTATTGAATGAATGTACTATATTTAACCATTGCCCTTGTGGAACATGTCGTTTTCTCCCCATTTTTTTTTACATTATAAATGATAATGCTATAAGCATCTTTGTATACAGAACTTTTTTCTTTCATCGAAACATCATGACATAGTGATTATGAGTCCAGTCCCAGGAGCTTCAAATCTCAGCTCTGCCATGTGATCTTAAGCAATTTATTTAATCTTGGTGTCCCTCAGTTTCCTCATCTGTAAAATGGGGATAATAAAAGTACCTACTTCATATGACTGCAACGAAGATTAAATGCATCAAGCACTTAGAAAAGTGCCTGGCATGGAGTAAGCATTCTAGGTGGCGATTACTATTAAAAGTGAAATCTTGGGCTTCCCTGGTGGTGCAGTGGTTGGGAGTCCGCCTGCCGATGCAGGGGATACGGGTTTGTGCCCCGATCCGGGAGGGTCCCGCATGCCGCTGAGCCATGGCCACTGAGCCTGCACGTCCGGAGCCTGTGCTCCGCGACGGGAGAGGCCCCAATGGTGAGAGGGCCGTGTACCGCAAAAAAAAAAAAAAAAAAAAGTGAAATCTTGTCTTAGGATGAATCTTCAGTTGTAAAAGGGCATTTATATTTTTATGCTCTCAATGTTTAATGCTAAGTCACTTTTTAAGAATTAAATTGAGAATTTAAGATTTAAGAATTTATACCAACAACAGCAATGTCTAGGTGCTTATTTTTCCATAGCCTCTTTCAAAGTTTTCTGCTGCTTCTTATACTTCTCTTACACACACTTTTAAATTTATTAAGTGTGAGATATTAGCTTATTGTTGTTTTAATGCAAATTTATTTAATTGCTATTGAAGGTATTTTTTAAAGTTTCCTCTTATTTGAATGCTGTTGGTGTCCTTTTGTTCTTTAGGGATTTGGTGTTAGGCTTTACCTTTGACTAAAGGCTGATGTATTTAAAATTCCATTAGCTCACTTGTCATATTTAGTACAAGTAATTCCCTAAGCCTGTTTCCTTTTTCAGCTTCCTTCATTGATTTTCATTTTATAGACACTTAAAATGTTTATACAGTAATATATATCCATCTTTTTTTTCCACTTCTCTGTTTCTGCTCTTATTTTCCTTGTTATTTTCTTACAATTTGATTTGTTAATATTTAACTTCAAGGAGTATTCTCCTAAAAGGCAGAGACTGTTAGTCATCATTGTAACTACATGCCTAACCCAGTCCCAGAACGTAGTAGGCAACCAATAAACATTTGTGGAATGTATGAGTAAGTAAAGGAACAACTGAATTGGCCTCAGTAGTCCACAGACCACACAAATCTGGGATAACATAATAAGGTCACATTTTCTTTAACAGCCAAATCACAAAAACCATGAAGCTACATTCCATAAGCTTTAAGAAACCCATTCTTCCTTGGGATTTCCTTCCCACAGACCTATTACACGTCCCCCTAAATCAGTTCTCCTGATCATTTAGCACCACTGTTGGAGTCTAGCAGGTCCCTCCTGCCACGTGATAACCAGTTTCTCCAGAGCAACACTCTGCCCAGCCAGTTTCTCTGCTAGCATGGACACAGATATCGCCCTTCCTTCTCCAGGCACAGCTAAGATAATAATAAAACAATTAACAAAATCTACTGCAGATTCAGGAATGAAATAACAATACAGTGTACTACTGCTAGAAGGAATTCCTGTTAGAACACCCAATGTGGCAATGGCTAGCTCACCCCCACCAAGAGAAAATCTCCAGGCATCTCTACACTCTGGAATACTGGCCCTAAGAATCCCTGTGGTGGAAGTATGAGTGGGAGTGTGAATGTGTTTGTGCTTGTGTCTGTGGGCATAGGCGCGCATGTGTGTGTGTGCATACATGCACACATAGAAGAAAGAGAGATAGAGAGAGAGAGAGAGAGAGAGAGAGAGAGAGCTTTCCTCTTCAAACCCATGCCCTGTCTCATATGGCTGTTATGAAGATTAAGTGAGTTAAATTAAATAACTGACAGTAGGAACACCCACCCAGAGAGTATAATCTGGCTCCCATGGCTCAAACAAGGCTATGATAAAGGTCAGCAGTGCATGTCCCAGGTCTGAGTTATTCTGTCTTAAATAACACTATGTGAAAGGCAGTAATGGTCCAATCCAAATATTAGTGTACCAAGTCCAGTCCTACTGATTCTCTTTCACACTTTTAATCTCCAGCATCAGGTCTACACAACCCTCTTGGCATAGTCCAGTATGACAATCTCCTGTAAACAATTAGATGGACAAAACATCCTTTCTTTCTTTCTTTCTTTCTTTCTTTCTCTTTCTTTCTTTCTTTCTTTCTATTCTATTCTATGTTTTCCAAAATAAACACTATTTTGCAAGGACAGTTCAGCCTAAATCCATATTCCAGGGTACTATAGTTTGAATGTTTGAATCCCCCCAAAATTCATGTGTTGAAATCCTAATACTCAATGTGATGGTATGAGGAGGTGGGACCTACGGGAAGGTGCTTAAATTATGAAGGAGGAGCCCTCATGAATGGAATTAGTGCCTTATAGAAGAAGCTCTAGCGATATCCTTAGCCCTTTCCACTATATGAAGATACAATGAAGTCTGGCATGGCAGAAGAAGGTCCTCACCAGACCATGTTGGCACCATGATCTCAGACTTCCAGCCTCCAGAACTGTGAGAAATAAGTTTCTATTGTTTATAAGCTACTCAGTCTGGTACTTTGTTATAGCAGCCCAAACAGACTAAGACACAGAGATATATTTTTCCCCTCTGATTCCAAAAGGACATACGCCAGCCAAGAAACCCAAAGTTGTCAGCTTACGCTCCCGCTTCAATTTCCTCCAAAAGCAACAAGTGAGTGTTTGTTCTACATTTGTGTAAGTAAAAAGATCCATTCTTGTGATTTTCCCAAAACAAAGAAAGTCTTTTCCAAAGACGAATTGATGACTCCACCCCAGAAGAAGAAAATAGATGGCAACTTGTAAATGATTTAATGCCAGCTTTCAAAAACAGTAAAGTCCTGATGGGCAGCTTCTTGCAGAAGGGATAAAAATGTAGTATGAGGTCTAAGTTTATTTTTCTTCACATTAATATGTGGTTTCCTTGCCAGTTCTTAGATATGACTACTTTCTCCATCATTTGGGTAGACTGAGTTAATATATTAAACTTACATTATATGCAGACTAGGTTTTCTATTCCTTTCCATTACCCTTTACTCCATTTTTGAACTAATGCCATGTCATTTCCATACGTTTCCTCTGAAATTCTAGTACCTAGCAAAGATAGTTCCTCCTCATTGTTCTTTTTTTCCCCATAGTGTAATATTTGATAATTCTGCCAATTTGTTTTTCCAAAACAGTTTTGGAATCATTTTATTGAGCTCTATGAAGTATTCTTTGGTTTTTAATGGGCTTATGTTAAATCTATACATTAATTCAGGAAATATCATTTCTGCTATCCACAGTCATGCTATGTCTCTGCGTTCATTTGCTTTTCTGAATTCTTTCATTAAAGTTTTTTTATAGTTTATTTTATGTGCCTTGAACATTTTATATTAACTTCTGCATATTTTATAATTCAGTGACTTTGTGAATATGATCTCTTTTTAGTTACCTTTCCTAGTTGGTTTTTACTGATATTTAGGAAAGATATACATGTTTACAGATTTATCTTGTATTTTCCCATTGCACTGAATGCTTTTAACATCGTAAATAGTTTTGTGGAGGATGGGAATGGCTTAATTTAGGTCTTCTATTTCTTAAAATAACATTTTTGTTTCCTCTCCCCCACCCCAATATTTAGTTTTCATTTCTTCTGGAGATTGTACTGGGATAAAAAAAATTTTCTAGCATTATAATGGAAAATAATAGTGAAAAACAGCACCTTTGTTTTGTTCATTTTTTAAAAGGGAATGTGGCTAGATTTGCTCTACCATTTACAAAATCAACTTTTATTTTCAAATTCTTAGTTTTTCCTTTTTTATATCAAGAAAGAACAACCCTATTTCTCACTTTCAAGGTGTTTAAGACTGGATATTGAATTTTATCAAATATCACTTGGGGCTTTTATTGATATGACTGTATGATGTTATTATTGAAGTTATTGATATGTGGTTTTAATTTTGATAGTTTTTCTTTCATTGAATTACTCATTAATTCAGAGAGAATTTCCCTGATGCCCTAATCTTGAGTAGCCTCTCATCAGTCTTTATCACATCCCCTATTCTATTCTCTTCATGGCAGTTATCACTGTCAGGAATTATCTTGTTTATTTGTTTACATGTTTATGTCTGTTCTTATGTATGAGGCCCTTACTGGTATTTCTGCTTTGAAACCCTTACTGATCAGATCATCACTGCCATATTAAATTGTGATATACCCTGATCTAACGTTATAGAACTATCTTAGAGCTGATGGAATCCAAATCTACTCCCTAAGTCCTGGCTTTCCCTGCAGATCTATTTGCAAGTCATCTCTGGGCAGAAGTGGTCTTTCACTCAGGCGAGAGCACTGCATGGAATTGATATTCCTCAATTTCTGAGCTAAAGTTCTGACCTGCTGTTAAGTTTTGCTACCCACTGGACACAGTGAGACCAGGGATTTATATATACTTTTATTCAGAGATTGTGCAAAAAAGAACCCATCATCCTTAATTTTTTTTAGCAAAATATAAACTATTTCTAAGCAAATAAGATCAAAATATCAGCACTAGATAAGAAGTAACACTTGGATTTCAGCCTAGATATTTTCACTTAATGTACCATTGACCTTGGTCAAGTTATCTATCCTTTTAGATTCATCTTTCTAAAATGAGAGAACTGCATTAGATTTATCAATGCCTTCTAGCTGCAATTCCAAATGAACAATTTATTAGAGAAAATACATAAAATCAATATCAATAAACTATTCTTTTTATATCTAAGTAGTTACAATAAACCTTGGTAAACCTTCAGGCACTGCTCTTTTACCAGAATATGTTGGTAGCTTGGTGGGATTTTTGTGCCCTAGCAACAGATCATCTTTTCCAGTTAAATCCCATGAATCAAATGATTTAGAGACGTACTTCTCCAGTGGAGAACTCTAAGGTAGTCTCCCTAGCCCCTCTGCTTATTCTAGAAACTGCTCTTCCTTCTCTCTTATCCCCTCCCACTACAATGCAGCCACAGCAGGACAGCCCTACTGCAACATGACCCTTCCTTCTAGCCACAGTTAATTACTTGTGGTCCAAGTTGGGTTTCTCACTCAGTCAAGGCCAGTACGTCCCATCCCCAGGAATTTAAGTCTTAGATAGGAAAAAAATGGAGAGTTGGTCCCTAATGCTTGAAGCCATAAAATGTAAACCTTGGGTATACCGGGCAGCCATGTTCCCCATGGGAAAGATGTCTATATAAACAAAAGGCAAACAGAGAGTCTGACATTTCTGGTCCGTAGACAAGCTGTATTCCTATCACTAGAATAGGTTGTTCAACTCTTTTTTGAGAAATAATCCAGTATACTTTCAATAAGTTCTTTTTGCCTTAGGTGATCAAAATCTGGTTTGCTTGCCTTCCTCCCCAAGCCCCAAATCTAAAGTAACACAACTTCTATCCAAATAAATTGAACTCTCTCATCTTCAGATAATCTCCCGGCCAGGGATGATTGCTTCTTTCATAGCCCTGTCCATCTCTATGACTTCTATAATACTGCCTTGAGTCATCTGCTCACATTCCTCCATTCTTTTAAATTGAAAGATTTCCATTAGCTTAACTACTAAACGATATACTTTCTCCAGCTAAAATTGACCTGTATGACTTAGAGATATTTTTAGCTTGTTTATTTCACTTCTGAGCCTTTCTCCTTCAGATTCTGTTGCACAGGAGTACTATAGTTTCCTGTAAAAGAAAATTCTATAGACACAGTTCAGTAAAAACAAGTAAATATATATATATATATATATATATATATTCTGTTGCACCTGTAAGATGGATCTTAATTTCATCTACTCAGATCTTGAATTGAGAGGAAAAAAACGATGTGTGATACTTTACAAGAAATAATCCTTTGAACCAAACAACTTAAGATATACTAGAATCATGGTAAATCATCAAAATAGCAGTGTGATGGCATCCTGTCTCCTCAGCAATCCAAATTCCAGTATTACATCCATTTGTAACAATGTAAATATGCACTCCACATAGTATTGGAAAACCCTTCTGAGGAAGGAACACAAATACACAAATTATTTGAGCAAAAATGTTACTAACCAGCATAGAAAAAAAAGAGTTAATGAGAAAATGGGAAAGGTATTAAGGGATATGAATTAATAGCTTATCCACAACTATTACTGAAATAGTCCTTTGTTTTGATTTTTTTAGATGTCTTACTGGCTTATATGTTCTTCATAACAAAATTCCCTAATGGTTTTTCTTTCTAATTTTTGTGAATATCTATCCCCTCAGAAAAATCCAATTCCAAGATGAGAAATCTTCTGTTCAGTCCTTAGGGACCATGAAATATGTTTACCCCCATAGGCAACACAAGTCCTGTGCAATGCAGGCAGAGCTTTCATGCCTTAAAATTCATTTCTCTGACTGTACAATCATTACCAGTATAAGCAAAGCAAATCCAAATTACCATTTCCACTTCAGGCCAACTAGAGAAGAGACAGCCCTCATTTTAGAATTCTTTAAATCTTCCCCACCAGGAGGGCTAGAAAAAGTATAGCATACAGAATCACAAATTGGTCTTTTGACAAACTGCCAACTAGTGACTCTTGAAAAAACAACAGTGAACATTAAGGACAAAACAAAAGTAATAGCTGAGAGATGCAGTTGCAAACTGAACTAAAACTGCAGAGGGAGCAGGGGGAAAAGGAGCCAGTCCAGCATACATGTAACTTCAGAGCCCCAAGAGAAAATTTCATAAGGATACCTTTTATTGCTTTAAAATATACGAATAAATATCTTTGTAGCAGAAAGTCCTCATGGTTTGGTGAAATTCTTTGGATGCTTGGATATTATGACCCCAAAATTTCTGGTGCAGAAATTAAAAGTTAGAAAAAGACTTTACCGTTTTCTGTCTCAAGGGATGATTTATTTTCAAAGTTATGAATATACACTTATCTATAAATTTTACTCTAATAATCTGTGTTTAAAAATATAAATCTTTCTGGACAGAATGTCTTTATTCTATTAAAGCTGCTAATCAATTTGTAACTTAATTTTGTGAAGAATTTTCATGACATACCAAACATGAAAAATTACATGGCAGTTTATTTGGATCAATTTCATGTAATTCCCTATGGGCTATAACAAAATCATAACACTGACTCCTAAAATATGACTGGAATTAAACCTAAATTTAATTTTAAAATACTTAATTCCCAGTTGCTAACCTACTGACTCAAAATGACACACATTGAAATACTCTCTTTCTTACTCAAAATTAAAAATGAAACCATGTCCAGTATAACATCTAACAGCTACTTTTTAAAAGTAGAATCAAAAATTCTAGTTTAACTTGTTAGACATATTTTTCTCTTTTCTGAAATCCCCTGAAAATGACAGTAAAAGAAATTTTTTTTTAAGGTATAAATTCACAAGCACAAAGACAGCTGGAAAGACACTATAGCAGACAAGAAATGTTAACAAATTTGGGGAGATGGAAAGCAGATGAAGAAGTGGAAACTGGCTTAAAAGAGAAGAGAAATCTGAAATCGAAGTGCCTAATGCCAAACTGAAGCAAGCTGAGTCTCTCCATAGAGCCCAGGAAGGGCTCAGGAATTGGAGGTACTAAAAAAGGCAGAGACGCAGAGTGGCCCTGACAACAGGAGAACTGGTTGAAGAGAACACTGGAACCCTCCCCTCCTCTATGAAGCCAGATGACTACTCTTTCTTGTCTCACCTTAAGAAAATGGTAATAAGTGAACCAAAGAGGCCCCAGACTTGAGGACTCCAGGCACAGTAGAACACAAGGATGGCACCAAAATGAAAATAAAGGACTAATCAGGGTTAGGCATAATGAACAATGAGACCTCCCACTTCCATCCTTAAAACCTGTTCCTGGTCACAGAACACCAGGAGCCAGGCTTATTTCCCCCAATCAAGACATCAGAAAAGTTGTTGACACAAAAGCTTTCTCAGTGCCCCATCGCACTATGGAGATGCCCACCTGTCCACAAATTCCTCCATCACAACAGAGCCTACAATCTGCTTTTCAGTGCCTTACTCTTAAATACGTTTGGATGGAGAGCCAAGTCTCACCAGACATTTAAGGAAAGCTCCAAAATGAAAGGTAGAGACAAAAATAAAAAGAAGAACTTGGGGGGTAGGGAGGGGCAGAATGCAGGCAATAGAAGAAAACTTTGTTTTGTAACTCTGATTAATATCCTCCAAGAGGTGAGAGGACTAACCCAGTCTTTTCCATCCATAAAAAAGCTGGATCTGAGATAACTTTAGGTAGCATTCGCACTAAGTTTTGCCACTATTTGCCGTTATTTCTGCCTTGCTGGGTTTAGACAATCTGCCCAATTCCTCTTTAGTAGAGTATAACACAAACACTCAAAACATTTATCAAAAAGTAAACATTTTTAAAGAAAAAAGTTCACATTCCTCTATCATACTGCTAATAATGTTAGTATAATTAGCATTATTTTCAATTCACCTGGAAAAATTACTACCCTTTCCAAACAGCTGGCATTTATTGAGCGCTTACTTTGTAGTAGGTGCTATGACAAAACCTTTACAAGGATAGTCTCTTTTAATCCTCTCAACAACCCTAGTCAGTGGGTACAACTAATATATATATATATATATTTTTTTTTTTTTTTTCTCTACGCGGGCCTCTCACTGTTGTGGTCTCTCCCGTTGCGCAGCACAGGCTCCGGACGCGCAGGCTCAGCGGCCATGGCTCAGAGGCCCAGCCGCTCCGTGGCATGTGGGATCTTCCCGGACCGGGGCACGAACCCGTGTCCCCTGCATCGGCAGGCGGACTCTCAACCACTGTGCCACCAGGGAAGCCTGGTACAACTAATATTTTCATTACACAGATGAAGAAACCAAGGATTCCAAAGGTCAACTGACATCTCCAAGATGACAAAGCCAGGATTTGAATCTAGATATGCCTGGAACTAAAGGTTTGCCTTTAATCTCCCTGGTCACTACTTCTTAAAAAAATTTTAAAAGAAAATCAAAGTTGTATTATGAGGGTACAGGAGAGAGAGTAAATGGTAAATTGGTAATATGTGTCTCTTGATGGATGTGCTCCTCAAAAGTTTTTTAAGTTGAAGATAAATACAGACCTAGAAATATTACAAAGGGAGCAGAGCTGTTCTCCTAGACAGAGCCTCACACAAGGCCCTTAACTTGATAGGGTATCGATAGGGTTACCACGGCCCAGTGGTGGGGGTCCTTAGTGCTGTTCCAAAAGAAGGTGCACAGCAAGATAAGGGGTCATCTGGAAAGAGCCTAAACCCAAAGGCACATCTCCCTTTCAGGACCAAACTCTCGTTAACAAAATGTGGGGAGACACATGCATAAGAACCAGAGTATCAGTCCATGTCCAAATACGACTAGAATGTTGTTTCTCCAATCATCAAATTTATGTGGGAAGTGAAGTTATAATCAGAAGGTTGCTTAGTAGCATGGAAACAAATCCAAGGAGTTAGTTCTCTTAATGTTTCACCAAGCTAGTCATCCATTCATCCATTTATTTTTCCATTCACTAACTATTTATTGAGTACCTACTTTATGCCTGGCATTGTTCTTAATACTGAGAATGTGATTATTAGTAAGATAGACAAAGTTCCCACTCTAATGGAGTCTGCATTTTAGTGAAAGAGATGGACAACCTCAAACAAATAGAGAATGTGATTTTAGATACTGATACATTCTATGAATAAAATTAAGCATGGTAAGAAGATAGAGGTTTAATAGGGTGGTCAAGGAATAATATCTACCAGGATCTTTGAGATCTGAAGAGGTAAGAGAGACCATTGTGTTAAGTCCTGGGGGGATAGCAATCTAGCAGAGGAAACAGCAAGTGTAGACAGCCTAAGGTGGAGATGGGCTCACTATGTTTGAGGGACAGTGTGGCTGGAGCCCAGTCAGAAAGCAGTAGACAGTTAGAAGATGAGGTCAGAAAGTTGGTGAGGGCCAGATCAAGTAGGGCTTTATAGCTATGATAAGGATTTAATTCTAGGAGTTATTGGAAGCCATTGGTGAAGTTTTCAGAATGACAGAATCCAATTTCTGGGAGTCAGGCCTTGGACTGGAATGAGAGGAAAACAAACTTTTCTTTGGGAGTGAGGTTAAGCCTAGATGCTAAGCTACGTATGTGTCATATGACAAGTGACAAAGTTCTAGCTAATGACAAATGACAGTGGTGTGTGAAACTTTCTGAAAGGGAGGGTCCTATACCTCTCCTTTTTTTTCTCCTTCCCAGTGGCTGGGATGTGGTTGTAAATGGCTAAGCTGAAATCTGGTATTCCATATTAGACCTTGAGAAAGGAGCTTCATATTAAGGATGGAAAAGTAGCAAGATAGAGAAGCCTACATCCCTGATAATTATGAATCTTCCAGACCAGATGTGAACTGCCTCTGTTTACATGAGAGATAAATTACTATCTTGTTATAAGTTTTCTGTCACTTGCAGCTGAATATAATCCTAACTAACATACTTCGTTCTTAGCTTGTTTGAGACTGCACAATCATTAGAAATTTCAGGTCACAACATTGACTCAAGTCTTCTCAGCAACACTGATGGAACATACTGGTCCCTATTTATAGTTTATAATAGGTTCTTCATAACTTGGCAGATTGCTCATTGTGGCACCCAAATTCCACTTAGTGGAGCCCTAGTTTATCACTGAGGTCTGCATCTTTTATTTTGGTTGATGACTTGATTGGATGTTGTGTTTCTTTGGCTCTTAAGATACACAGATGCATTCTCCCTTCAACCCTAAAAAGACTTTTGAACTGGATGGAATCTTGAATTCTTTCTTAACTTAGAATCCCACAACTCTTACAAACATTAAAATCATAACCGGTTTAATTCTGGAAAAGTTTTGGATCCAGTGGAGAGCGAGAGGTTGAAGATACAGGTTAGAGAAGGCTAGAAGAAGATGAAGCAGAGAGAATGAACTTTGCTAGAAGAAATCATGGATTAGCTTTTTTTCATTCATTATTCTCTGGAGATTCATCCAAGCTGTTGTGTGTATCAATAGTTTGTTTCTTTTTATTGCTGACTAGTATTCCGTGGTATGAATATACCACAGTTTTGTTAACCATTCATCCATTGAAGAACATCTGGGTGGTTTCCAATTTGGGGCTATTACAAATAAAGCTACTATAAACATTCATGGACAGGTTTTGTGTGCAAGTAAGTTTTTGTTTCTCTGGGATAAATGCTCAAGAGTGCAATTGCTGGGTCATAGAGTAGTCGCATGTTTAGTTTTTTAAGACAGGGCCAAACTGTTTTCCAGAGGGGCTGGACCATTTTATATTCCCAATAGCAACATATGAGTGATTCATTTTCTTTGAATTCTCATCAGATTTTGGTGTTGTTATTATTTATTATTATTTTTTTAGTTTCAGCCATTCAGAGGGGTGTGTAGTGATATCTCATCACCTGGGTTTAATTTGCATTCCTCTGATGGCTAATGTTGACTGGTTTTCGAACACTGATTTAGCCTTGCATCCCTGGAATAAACCCCATTTGGTCATTGTATATAATTCTTTTTATATATTACTGAATTTTATTTGCTAATATTTTGTTAAGAATTTTTGAGTCTATGTTGAGTCTATATTTGAATCTATGAGAGATACTGGTTTGTAGTTTTCTTTTTTATACCATATTTGTCTGTTTTGGTATCAGGGTAACAGTAGCAACACAAAATGAGTTAGGAAGTGTTTTCACTTCTCTTTTTCTAGAAGATATTGTGTATAACTGGTATTAATTCTTTAAATGTTTGGTAGAACTCTCCAGTGAAACCATCTGGGCCTGGAGATTTCTTTTGGGGGGAGTTTTGAAATTATGAATTCAACTTCCTTAATAGTTATAGCACTATTTCAAATTATATATTTCATGTTGGTGAGTTATGGTAATTAGTACTTTTCAAGGAATTGGCATTTCATCTATGTTCTCACATGTATGTGTGCTGAGTTTTTCATAATATTCCTTTATCATCCTTTTGATTTCTGCAGGGTCTGTAGTGATATCCCCTGTTTCATTCCTGAGTTTTTGGTAATTTGTGTCTTCTTTCTTTTTCAGCCTTGCTAGAGGTTTGTCAATTATATTGTTTTTTGTTCCAAGCAGCTTTTTGTTTCATTGATTTTCCTTATTGTTTTTCTGTTTTCAGTTTCAGTGATTTCTGCTCTTATCTTTATTATTTCCCTTTACTTTCAACCTGCTTATATCATATTTGAAGTGAGTTTCTTGTAGACTGCATATATTAATACTTGGGTCATGATTTTAATCCACTCCTGCCAATCAAAATACAATGATGTTTTTAGACCATTTATGTTTAATGTAATTGATATGTTAGGGCTGTCACTTCTTGTTTTCTGTCATTCTTTTTTTATTTTTTGCTTTTCCTGCTTTCCTGTTGATTATTCACACATTTTTTTTTTTCGGTACGCAGGCCTCTCACTGCTGTGGCCTCTCCTGTTGCAGAGCACAGGCTCCGGACGCGCAGGCTCAGCAGCCATGGCTCACGGGCCCAGCCGCTCTGCGGCATGTGGGATCTTCCTGGACCAGGGCACAAACCCATGTCCCCTGCATCGGCAAGCAGACTCTCAACCACTGGCGCCACCAGGGAAGCCCTATTCACACATTTTTTGAATTGCATATAGATTTACCTATAATGTTTCTTAGTGTATTATTTTATATAGCTTATTTACTCGTTGCTTTAGGTATTACATTATATATATATTTAAATTACATATATTTATATATGATATATAATATATATAGTGTATGCATAACTTATCTGAGTATACTGGTATTGTCATTTTACCAGTTCAAGTGAAGTGCAGAAACCTTATCTCCCTTTATGTCTCTTTACCTTCTCCATTTAAAAGTACAATTGTCTTAAATATTTCTTCTACATACATTCAGAATCATATCAGACAATGTTATAAATTTTGCTTCAAGCACCAAATATAATTTAGAAGACTCAAGAAGAAGAAGGGAAACCTATTATATTTACCTGTATTTTTGCTCAATCTGTTCTTCTTTCTTCGTGTTCCTATATTCCTTCTTCTATACTTTCCTTCCTGCTTAGAGTACTTCCCTTAGCCATTCTTTTAGAAAAAGTCTGCTATTGACAAGATCTCTTAATTTTCCTTTATCTGAGAATGTCATGATTTTCCCTTCATTCCTAAACGGATATTGGTGCTGAATATAGGATTCTGGGTTGATAGTTCTTTCCTTTCAACACTTGAAAAACAGTATTATTTCCTTTTGGCCTCCATGGTTTCTGGTGTGAAATTCACTGTCGTTCATATAAGCTTTTATAGGTAAGGCATCATTTCTTGTTCCCTAAGCTTTCAGGGATTTTTCCTTTGTTTTGAATTTTTAGAACTTGAACTATGTGTCTTGGCATGGATTTTTTTTTTGGATTTAGCTTATTTGGGTTTCATTTGTCTTATTTTTTTAAATAACAGCTTTACTGAGATATAATTTATATACCATAAAATTCACCCTTTTAAAGTTTACCATAAAGTAAACTTTATAGTATATTCATGGGGTTGTGCAACCTCCACTGTCCAATTTTAGACTGCTTTCATCCTCTCCAAAAGAAACCTCTGATACATACTGGTAGTCACTTTCTATTTCCCCTCTTCCAATCCTTGGAAACTACTAATCTACTTTCTGTCTCTGTAAATTTGCCTATTCTAGATATTTCATATAAATGTAATCATACAATACATGGTCCTCTCTATTGGCTTCTTTCATTTGGCAAAATGTCCTCCTGGTTCACTCAAATTGTAGCATGTATTAGTACTTTATTCATTTTTTAAATACCAATTAATATTCCATTATATGGATATACTATATTTTGTTTATTCATTAATCAATTGATGGACATTTGAGTTGTTTCCACTTTTTGGCTATTACAAATAATGCTGCTATGAACATTTGTTCATAAGCTTTGTGTAGACATATGTTTTCATTTCCATTAGGAGTGGAATTGCTGGATGTTATGGTAACTCTGTGTTTGTTTGAAGAAATGCCAAACTGTTTTCCAAAGCAGCTGTAGCATTTTACATCTCCCCCCCCTTCCCTACATCCTTGCCAATATTGTTATTATCTGTGCTTCTCACTATAGCTATCTTAGTGGGTGTGAGGTTGTGTCTCATTGTCTTGATTTGCATTTCCCTAATAGCTAATGATGTTGAGTATCTTTTCAAATGCTTACGGGCAGTTTGTATATTTTATCTGGAGAGATGTCTATACAGATTCTTTGCCCATTTTTATTTAGGTTATCTGTCTTTTTATTATTGAGATATGAGTTCTTTATTCTAGAAAAAGTCTCCTATATGTGACTTGCAAATATTTTTTTCCCATTCGATAGGTAGTCTTTTCACTTTCTCTCTTTATGGTGTCCTTTGAAGCACAAAAGTTTTAAATTTTGTTGAAGTCCAATTTATCTAGTGCTTTCTTTTGTTGCTTGTGTTTTTGATGTCATATCTAAGAAGTCTTTTCCTAACTCAAGGTCACAAAGATCTACTTCCATGTTTTCTTCCAAGTATTTTACAGTGTTACCTCTTAAATTTAGTTCTATGATCCATTTTGAGTTAATTTTTGTATATGGTATGAGGCAGGGGTCCAATTTTACTCTTTTGCAGGTGGATACTCAGTTGTCCCAGCACTATTTGTTGAAAACTGTCTTTCCCTCATTTAGTTGTTTGGGCACTTTTGTTGAAAATTTGCTCAACTTCTTAAATCTGTAGGTTTATGTCTTTTGTCAAATTTCAGAAGTTTTCAGCCATTATTTCTTTGAGTATTTTTAGCCCCACCTTCTTTCTTTTCTCCTTCCAGGACTCTGATGACACAAATGTTAGGTCTTTTGTTATAGTCACTCAACTCCATGAGACTGTGTTCATTTTTTTTAAAATCTATTTTCTCTCTATTGTTAGATTGGGTAATTTCTATTTTTCTTTCTACAAGTTCACTAATTCTTTCCTTGTACTCCTCCATTGTGTTGTTAAACCCATCCACTTAGTTTTTTACTCCAATTATTATATTTTTTAGTTCTAAAATTTCCATTTGGTTCTTTTTTATATCTTCTACTACTTTGCTGAGATTTTCTATTTTTTCTCTGTTTCAAGTATTTTTGTAGTTGTTCATTGAAGCATTTTTGTCTGCTTTAAAATCTGTCAGATATTCTAACATCTCTATCATCTTGGTTTTATCATTTATTGTCTTTTTTATATAGTTTGAAATCTTCCTAGTTCTTAACATGACAATCGATTTTCAATTGAAATCTAGACATTTAGGATATTGTGCCATGAGATTTTAGATCTTATTTAAATCTTTTGTTTTAGCTGGCTTTTTCTGACACAGCAATGCAAGTGGAAGTGGGGTTGGGGAGCATACACCACCTTATTACTGCCAGGTTGGGGGAGAAGTCCAAGTTCCCCACTTGGCCTCCACTGACACCCAAGGTGGGAGGCTCCTCATTACTGGCTAGTGGGATGAAAGTTCTAATTCCCTACTTAACTTTATCTGACACGAGAAGAGGGGAGGGGGTTTGGGGCACCTTGTTATAGCCTGCTGAGGGTGGAAGTCTAGGCTCTGCACCAGACCTTTGCTGGCATGAGTTGGGGGGGGTGTCACATTTGGGTTTTTTTCATAGTTTTTGTCTGGAGTAGAGCATTTATTGTCTAAATGTTTTCTATCTGCTATACTGCCCCTTTACTGGTCCTTCAGCTAAAGAGAGCAATACTTTGTTGGGCCTTTTTTTGTCTGTACCATTGGCACTTCCAGGTAGCCAGCTTCTTCAGTTTCAAGTCTGGAACATATGAGGCAAAAAGAAAACTCAGGGAACTACCCATCATGTTCCTTGGGTTTCCAGGGCCCTAGATGGTCTGTCTTCTCTCCATCTTTCAGAGTCTTATGTTTGTTTTATGTGTAATATTCAAGGTTTTTCATTGTACTTAGTGAGAGGAAGAGGGAAAAGTAGGTCTACTCCATCTTCCCAGAAGCAGAAGTCTAAGTAGACCTTTCTATAAATAGAATCATATTTTAATCACTAGGAGATATTAATAGTTAAAGGAACTTTGAAGTTAATCCTCTCCTAGTTAATAATAGTTCCCTTGTGTATCTCTTCTGTACATTCAAACTATATCTTGGGTTTGCTTTAAATGAGAAATGCTTATAGATTATATACACATTTCTGAATATTGACTACAACTGTCCTCTTCCAATATTTGAATTAAATTCCTCTAAATAATTACTTTTTAAATGTTTTTTCCTTATTGCCAATCTGAACATATTTCAATGGAAGGCAATTCCTTAAACTGCCTAGTGGTAAAGGAATGAATGAGAATTCCCAACTTTCCAGAAGCATAAGATGGAAACAACATTTCTTAGAAGTTTTCTATTTTAGAAGCTTACCTGTATCTAATAGATTATTTCACTTCTCTTACTGAGTTTCTATATACTCACTAATAATTTACTATTAAAGATATTTATTTAATAACTTTATTTAATTTATTATTTAATATTTAATTATTTAATTATTATTTAACTTAATTTATTTAATAACATGGATTTCCAGTCCTATTATTTTTTCAATAACCATTCCTCCTTCTCAAATATCTGCTCTTTTATACATATTAATACCTAGTAATACTGTCTTTTATTGCCCTCTAACTATCTGCCAGGCACTCTGCTAATGCGCTCCTAATATACTTTCATATTTAATCCTGTTTAAAGCAAGGAAAGTGAAGCTCAGAAGGACTGAACTGAAAGTGTTTGCAAGTACATACAAGCCCTCTGCCTCCCAGCTTCATGCTTGTTTTGACAGTGCTACATCCTACAGAGTAAGCATCTTTTCCTTCCAAGGTGAAAGCTTATAGGTATGTTTTCTCCCTTAATGCTATTTTGTAATTTCTACCATTCTTTGATTTTTATCTTGGTCAATTTTTTTACCTAAGAAACAAATTTTAATACAGAAATTTAAAATATAAGATATCTGTAATACGTTCTGAAGTTAAACTCAAAGTTTATTTACTGTTTTTAATTTCAGTATATATCATTAAAAAGTACTGACAATTCTTCAAAGTTTTATCACATAAGCATTGCAGGCCTGTATTTGGGTATAAAGAGAAAACACTACTGGGTAGCTGCTACTTCATGCACAAACTGTGCCAAGAGAAAACAAATAACAGGAAATATAAACTAAAATAAGCTGTGTTAATAAATCCTTGCTAATGATAAGAAGATTTACTGTTTAAAACATGTATTTTTAATTTAACCTAAAGGATAAAGATAAAAAGGCTACATGTATAAGTATCTCTTTCTTCATTGCAGAACTATTTTATATTAAAATTTTAATCCACTTTCATTTAAATTTTATAAAAGAATGGATATTTAATTTGCCTAGTCTTAATTTCAAAATACTGGTAATCAATATTTTTTCTTTCAAAAAATTTTGGCCAATAAATCCTCTCGCATACACTAAATAATACTTCACTTCTTTCCAATCCATTTCAATTATTTCCAAACTATTAATCAGGTGAATTCCTTACTAATTACTTAATCAATAGTTCTTTACATCGGTCATTATTTGCTATTCCTACACATTTAAAAAGTATTCCTGTTATTTTTCTTTAGCAAAGTAGAATACAGATACCACATACACTCTCATTTGTACAGAACAAGGCTCCCTATTCCATGATGGAAATTTTCAAATGCAGAAATAAACCCTGTTTGTTATTTGGACACATATCCCTGCAGATACACTGAACTACCATTTAGGAAGGTTTACATTAAGATTTTTTTCTTGGTAATCTATTCCTATTTGGGGGGCCTCTTTTTGCTGTACACTACTGTATTCAACTGCTATCGAATTACCATCAGAAAATGTTAAAATCATAATTACGAATATTTTAGTTATTTAAAATTTTTTTCTTGCCATGTTCAATTTCCTAATGACAGAAATGGTCCTTTTTTTTTAACGAGTTTATTGGACACACTTTACAATGGTGTGTTAGTTTCTGCTTTATAACAAAGTGAATCAGCCATACATATACATATATCCCCATATCTCCTCCCTATCCCACCGCTCTAGGTGGTCACAAAGCACCCAGGTGATCTCCCTGTGCTATGTAGCTGCTTCCCACTAGCTATCTATTTTACATTTGGTAGTGTGTATATGTCTATGCCACTCTCTCACTTCGTCCCAGCTTACCCTTCCCCCTCCCCGGGTCCTCAAATACATTCTCTAGTAGGTCTGTGTCTTTATTCCCGTCTTACCCCTAGGTTCTTCACTTTTTTTTTTTTTCTTAGATTCCATATATATGTGTTAGCATACGGTATTTGTTTTTCGCTTTCTGACTTACCTCACTCTGTATGACAGACTTTAGGTCCATCCACCTCATTACAAATAACTCAATTTCATTTCTTTTTATGGCTGAGCAATATTCCATTGTATATATGTGCCACATCTTCTTTATCCATTCATCTGTCTATGGACACTTAGGTTGCTTCCATGTCCTGGAGAAATGGTCGTTTTAAATTTTACTCAAAATTTAAGTTAAATAAACTTGTTCTTTCGTAAAATGATTGTTGTTGCAAACGAAAATTATTAACAAGTTTATTAACAAGTAAGATGTCTCAGTATAAAATCACTTCCTAGTATTGGTACTCTAATTTTATCTAGAATATGCCTGGAAGGCAACAATCACTACACATTTTCAAAACATAATATATACAGCACTTGCAAGTAGGATAGTCAAAACTGTTGGCCTTTTGACACATTGACCATGTGAGGAAGAATATCATCAGCGGCATCATCACCCTAGGAAATAATTATCTAGCGATGCAAATTTAAAATATTCACATATAGTAAATTTATATAGAAGAATACTATGGGGTAAGGGCACTGCTTTTATCTATTCACTACCATTATTATAATTGAGTATATAAAAAGTCTACCTCTCTCATTTTGAATTATTTTCTGTTCGGAAAATAGAAGACATTTTAATTTCTCGTGATGGCCGGTTACGGAGAGGAGGACTTGTTATTTCTAAGAGCAAGAACCTAGTTTTATATGAATACACGCCTGGAGACGTAAAACCTAATTTTAGAAGGCATTTAATTTCACCTACAAAGCAGTTGATGTGTTAGAAACAGCATACCTCAAAAGCTATCCTGCAATATTAGCAGAGGACCGTCCACCGAATCTATCCACTGAAGCCATTTCTATTTTTTACCAGCGGCGATGGAACTGTATTATTGTGAAATATGCGACACGTTCGGTGTTTAATAGGCTCCCAGGGAAGGGCTGTCACTTTGGAGGTGGTCCTGAGGTATGGAAGTTGGGCTGGGGTAGGGTCGTCGCGCTCGGAGGCAGCCACACTTACAGGCCATTTTGGTCGAGGCCTCACAGGGCGGAGCAGCGTCCGTGCGGGTTCCTCCAGCGAGCCACAGGCTCGGGCCCGCGCGCCGGCCGCAGGGGGCGCGAGCGGGAGCCCGGCGGCGCGCCGAAGCCCGAGGCTGCAGCGCGGGCTTAGAAACCGCTGCCACGCGCCGCCGGGCGTAGATCCATAGGCCCCGCAAGCCCCGGCCACGGTTTTCCCAGCCCCGCCGCCGTTGCCAAGGCGACAGCCGCCTAACGTTCCAGCGGCAGGCCCCGCCCACGCCCAATCAGACCGGCGCTAGCTGGAGCCCAGATTTTCTTTGTTCCGCAGCCATTTCAGGCCCCGGAGGGGAGGCAACGCCGCTTCGGCAGAGGGCCCGAGTGCCGGAGGCCTCTGGGATGGTGTGGGACCGGGTAGGTGGCGTGAGGGTGCGCGGCCCCGGACTGAAGGGCGGGAACGGAGGCAAGCTGTTCGGAAGCTGCCTGACGGGCCGCGGGGAGAGGCGCCGGACCCGCCGCAGCATTCTCGGTGCCCGCCCTGCCGTTTGGAGCCCGGCGGCGGCGCGGTTCTAAGCCCAACAGCTGCCCGCCCGGACGTCCCTGGGGATCCGGACAGGGGGCTGGCGGCGGCTCTTCAGGTGTCCGAGGTTAGGGCCTGAAGCCCGTTAGGAGCGGTGGGAAGAGGGTGTGTTCCTCGGGGAGCCTTTGCCCCCGACCATTAAACCGCGGCGTTTCAGGGTCCTGGGTACCGCAGTCGCTGCCGTGGGACACCTGCTTCCCGAGGGTTCTGGGCACTGTCGGGCGCTGCCCCGGATGCCCGGTCTTTGTCCCCGCCCGGCCCCCTCTGCCCGGGTGTCCCTGGTCCACACAGACCATCGCCACCACACTCCGCTGGCTGATCGCTTTCTCCAGGCGGTTCTTTACACTTGGGGACTCATGGTTTCACGACATGTGTACATAATTTTAATGTTTGTAACTGTACGGGTTTTGCGTGGGTTTGTGTTTTTTGCGCTTTTGCCCTTTTGTACTTCTCTCACGCGAACGCGCCACAGGGAACTGCTGCTGAGAAGCGGACCCACGCCACAGTCAACCTGTTTTGGGCATGGCTTTCATCCTTCAAAAACAATCGCCTGTTATTTGTTTCCTGATTTTAAAAATCAACTGGATTTTGCAAGGATTGCTTACAGTTTAAGTCCGTTATCTTAACAATCGCTAATCAGTTCGGTTCTTCAGCAGATAAAAATGTAGAAATTTAAAGTTGGAGACTATCCACAAATTGATTTTGACAGTTGTATTAAGAAGCTCAGTAACGATCCTGCGTTGAAGCTCATGACTTCAATGATGAGTGCATAAATGGTGCTTTTCTTTTTTTTTAATCTAAAGGAAAGATGTTTTTAAAATACAAATTGTATCGTGGAATAGGTATTTGAAACTGTAAGGTTGTAAAATGGCTGTCCTGACATGCTCATTATTAGGATAACAAGTTACTTTTGGATTTTAAGTTTCTCTGTTTTATTAAATTTTCATATTAGAATGGTAAATAAGTTATGCCTAATGAAGCAGGGGAGGATTCCGTCTTTTGAAAATGATTCTGTTTTCCACTTTCACTCCCTCCTGCACCCCATTCTTCTTAGAGAGTGACTCCGCCAAGTTGAAAACTTGCAACTGCAAAAGAGAAATATTAGCTTGAAGGTGCAGATTTCTTCTTTACTCCTCAGCATATGCAACGCATAAATGTGTAAGTTTGGCAGTACGGTTTTTACTTCACCTAATTTAATGGGAGCCTAATGAACTATTAGTGCTCCATTTTCTTTTTCCTAAAAGGGGCCCCCACCAGATGAGCCTTGATGTAGTTACATCTTCATCCTAGATATTCAGGGAATTACTAAATTCCTCCCACTGAAATATCTATAAAAATATTTTAAGGTAATCGAGCTTATTATCATTACATATTGTGAGCAGGATAAGCTTTTGGTAAAAATATGTATGATTCTGGTTGTAAATCTTTCCATTATCAACACTTGTTATTGTATTCATTGTTTTTATGACTAGTTTTTCTTCTTTATATAATGTTAAAGCCATCTCATGAGTCTGTTTTTCTAAATACTGTAAATGAACTGCATTGAAATATAAATGTACTATGTTTAGAAGAATTGCTTGCAGTCAACCATGTTGGATTCTGCAGATACTGTTTTTAAGAAAAGGAATTTGGTTATAAAGGAAGCCAAACCAAGTGACATACGTAATGAAATAAATTTAGCAAATGTAAACTGCAGAGAAGAACACAGCAGTAAGTGGAAGTTATTTTTATTGCCCAGGGTGTAAATTATGAATATTTTTTCCTGGAATTGATATTTGAATATGTATTGGTGCCAAAAAGACCTTGTTCCTAAAAAAACAATTTGGTTTACCAGCAAAAGGGTGAGAAAGCTGAGGAAGTCAAGGTGATTGATTAACTGATGAAGTTTTTAAAAACAGTGGAGAATAATGCCACCTTCAGAAAGGAGGATGAGAGACAGTTAAATTCCCCAGGTGTTGAAAATCTTTCTTAGTTGGTTCCATTCAGCCCGTGCTATGGTAGCTATCTGGTGAGTGTTGGCAGGTAAGAGGGGTCTCCTGGGTGGCAGAGGGTGAGAACTTTACAATGGAAGACGAATGTTTGCAAAAGTGGTAACTGTAGATTTACCACTACAATTACAACTACAAACTGTAATTGTAGTTACATGGATGGGTGTTAGTGTGGGAAAGAGTTTCTAGAAGCCACCCTTGCTGGCTCTAAGACCTCCTTACTAGAAGAATTCTTTGAAGTACTGTCAGTAGGTGTAATACGTAAGAATGTTAAGAGTTCCAGAGTCTCAGTGGTTAAATGAGATAATGGAACAGGATATAGGGGTGGAGATTTGTCTTAGAATTTTCTGGAGTTGATAGAACCTATACAGGAATGGTGGCTACATCTTATTCCAAAATGGCACCTGATGGCAAAGCAAATATTTGAATTCAGAACTGAAGGAAAGCTGAAAGAAATCTCATATCTGAAAGGCCACAAGGTTTGAATTGGCATGTGCCTTTTTAATGGTTAAAATTTTTAAACAAAGCAAGTCTTTTCAGTGTAGTATAGCAGAAGCAGGAACTCTGGAGCCAGACTACTTGGATTCAAGTCTTGGCACCTTCCATAATTAACTGTGTAACCTTGAACAAATTACTTCATCTCACTGTGCCTCAGTTATCTCATCTTTTAAGGAATTAATCTTATGAGGATTAAATGAGTTAATACTAAGCTCTTAGAACTTGGCCTGGCATGTAGTAAACACTTCATACATAATAACTGCTATTATTATCATCGTCATGATCATTGGTATTATAGAAAACATCATAAAATAATAATCACTAATATCAGGACCATGAGGTAACTATTGTAAACCCTTTGATACCTTTCCTTCCAATATTTTTTCTCAGTTTATTTGATCTTTACACAGTTGAGACTTTAATATTAACAATTTTGCATTCTGCTATTTTCACCTAGCACCATAAGCTTTCTCTTGCTAGTAAATTATTTCATCAGCATCTTTTCAAATGACCACAATGTTTTTGTGAATTTCTCATAAGTAAACGTTTTACTGTTGGACAGTTAGCAAGTTTCTTTTTGCAGTTGTAAGAAACACTACAGTGAACATTCTTATACATAAAACAGTTTCTGTGTTTTAGATTATTTCATTAAAATAGATTTCCCAAAGTGAAAGTGTTGAGTCAGAGTATATGAACATCCAGAGCTCATGGTTCATATCGCCAAACTGCTTTTACTTAAGGGAATTTAATAAGGGACTTAAGTTGAGGAGCACAGCATTTATTGCCCTTTTGCTTGAGTTAGGAGGGAAGAGAGAGTGAGTTAACATTTTTTTCTGTATAACATACTGGGCATCATTTGTAGGCATTTAGCATACATTGTTACTTTTATGTACATTATGCTCATTATCCTAGCCCTATGTTGCTTTACACATGAGAGTTACTTCCATTTTACTGGGTGGGAGAACTGAAGTATCGGTAAGTAAGTACTTTGCCCAAGGACTCAAGAGTGTTCAAGGCTGGATCTGAGTCTAGATCTGCCTCATTACAAAACCCAAAACTTTGTAAGTTTTATGTGATACACATATTCAGAATCTTATAATAAATATGTATACATTGAATGAATACAAAATCTTTAAAGGAATCTTATAATTCACTATAACAGTGATCTGTTAACTGTAGATTGTAGATCACATTATTGAGATAGTGAAACTGAGCTGGAAGTAACGAATGAGTAAATTACAAAGTTAAAACAGGTAAGGCTTAACTATCCAAGTATATTTTAAAAAGGAAAGAAAAACTCCTTACCTGGATGAGATGTAATATGTATGTATGTATGTAATGAATGTAATGAATATATAAAGCTGGTTTCTAAAATGATTGCAGCAAGCATTTGTGGGTGAAACACTCTTTGTAAAGACCTCAACACAGATAGAGGAGAAAAAAACAAATCCATCAAATTTAGGGGAGGGCTTCCCTGGTGGCGCAGTGGTTGAGAGTCCGCCTGCCGATGCAGGGGACGCGGGTTTGTGCCCCGGTCCAGGAAGATCCCACATGCCGCGGAGCGGCTGGACCCGTGAGCCATGGGTGCTGAGCCTGCGCGTCCAGAGCCTGTAAAAAAAAAAAAAAAAAATTTAGGGTATAAGAGAAGTGAGAAAGGCCCAGTAAATAGCTATATTGAAAAATATGTTTAGTGAAACCCCTGGCAAAGTAAAACTAAAATCTTAATAATAAATAAATAAATAAATAATTGAGATGTACAAGTTAAGGAGAATAAGACTACCAACAAGGTGTGTGAGATTAATTTTATACTGAAAACTAAAGCAAAAAAAAAATTTTTGAGTCGTGTTTTATAACTGACTTTGAAGCACTCTGAAGCCATTAGTGAAATAATTATCAGTGAAGTCCCTGAAACGTCAGGTGCCAAAGTAACCACCATAGATGAAAAGGTTGATCCCAGAAAGGCCAAGATTCCATTGCTCTTGTCTTCACTAGGGAAGGAATTAGGGGAGAGAAATACTTCAGCAGATTGTGAGTGTACAAAATAGATACAAATAAGTGATTAGGAATAGGTGGTATCCATCAAAATTGTAAGTAAATGAATATAAAACATTGATCATTATGCTGCCATTAGAAATGTTGTTGAAAAATACTTAATGAGGTAAAAATATAGTTTATTTTAGCTAGAGCATAGGAAAGTGATGAGAAACATGCCAAATTATGAAGGACTTGTGCCCTTTCTTCATTCAGTAAGCATTTTTAGTGCTGACATTGTCCCTTGTCCTCAAGAGATTTAGATACTACTGTAGAGAGAGAGATGTAAACAAAAAGGTGCAATGAAGTGTAGATAAAGCTCTTATGATATGAATCTGAGGAGACACCCAGTAAATATTTTCTGCTTTGTAGGCCAACTCAGCCATTGTAGTGCAAACGCAGCCATAGACAATATGGAAACTAATAGGTGTGGCCAGATTTGATTGGTGGGCTTTAAGTAGAGAATCTCTTAAAGTATATACTAGAAGGATTTCAGGAAGAGGTACCTACCAAGCCTTGTGTTGCCCTAGCATGAGCCATTGAAAGATTTGAAATGAGAAATATGCAGCGTTGATTTGTGTGATTCATTAAGAGCAGAGAAATAGAAAAATAGGTTATTTTTAGGTGCTATAAACTAAGAAGAGAATCCAATTTTTTAAGTGGGCAAATTCATAGAAGAGGAAGTACAGCTAGCCAATAATCATGAAATAATGCTCTACCCCACCAATAGGGAAATGCAAAATAAAACAGTGAAATTTTTTTTTACCCATCATATTGGCAAAAGTGATAAAGTTTTACTAGTATGTATCGATAAGATTGTAGGGAAACTCAAACATTGAATAAATCAGTATAGCCATTTTAATTTTAAAGTAAAAACATTTTCGACCTAAGCAATTTCCATTTCTTAGAGAAACATAGGGGTATATCAGGAATCATGTATATTCAAAAATATCTTTGTCAGTTGCCACAGAACCTCCAGACTTCCAGGTCACCTTTTTTTTAAAAAAATTCATTTATTTAATTTATTTATTTTTGGTTGCATCGGGTCTTTGTCGCTGCACACGGGCTTTCTTTGGTTGTGGCGAGCGGGGGCTACTCTTGTTGTGGTGCGCAGGCTTCTCATTGCGGTGGCTTCTCTTGTTGCAGAGCACGGGCTCTAGGCGCGCGGGCTTCAGTAGTTGTGGCTCGTAGGCTTTAGAGCGCAGGCTCAGTAGTTGTGGCACATGGGCCTAGTTGCTCTGCAGCATGTGGGATCTTCCCGGACCAGGGCTCGAACCCGTGTCCCCTGCATTGGCAGGTGGATTCTTAACCACTGCACCACCAGGGAAGCCCAGGTCACCTTTTATCTCCTGCATTCTAAATCATTAAAAGGTCTATATTTGTCTCCTTTTTTTGAAACCGCTTAACAACTCTTCATATTCTTCTACTGTGCCCACTGGAATTTACAGTCCGTCATCCACAAAATCCAGTCTCAACCTAGCTACTGTTCTCCCTCCCTGCTCCCTGAAAATCCTGTTTTGGATTGTGTCATCAGATTATGTGACTACTACCCTTCATGATTGCTGTCAACTGCTAACTGTTCAGGTCATTCCTCCTCATTTCTTAATTATTTTAGCTCCAGGCTCATTGCCTCTCTCTCTAATACCATCTCAGTCTTTATATTGAGATTAAAATGAGTATACCTGATCTTCCCTCCAGTGTTCTTCCCATCTGTTCTATCTTATCTCAGTCATTCACTCCCAAAGTGATAGCCTCTTGCATTGTCAATAACTACAGGCCCTCTATGGTTACCATTTCATGTTTTCTACTCCTTGACCATACTTCCTTTTTTAGTAGTTCACTCCTTCTAGTTAGTATCTCAGCCCCAACCTTCTTCTTACCCCAGTGGAATCGCCAGTCCATTGATCCTATTACTGTGTCCCTGCTATTCACCCTCTTGATGTTTTTACTTCCCTTTCTTACTCAGTTTAAATTCCATGGTTAATCACTCCTTTGGATAGCTCCCTTGTTCTTTGCTTGTTTAGTAGAACCATACCCTGGTTAAAACCAACTCTCTGCTTTCTTTGTGCCTGCCCCTATATAACTTAGTATGGCTGGAAGGAAACACACAACCACATATGACCACATACCTCACATTACTTGTTAATGCTGCCTGTTGATTATACTGTATTTTCCTAGTCTGTTCACTTTCCTACTTCCCTCAATAACTGTTTCATATCTTCTTCAAACCTCCAATATAACTTTTCCCATCTTCATTTTCAGTTCATGACCTTGCTTCCTATTTTAAGAAAATTGAAGCAATCAGAAAACTTCCACACACTCCCACCACCCCATGAACTACCATCATTTGTGTCAGTACTTGCTATCTTCCTGGTTTTCATCTTAGATGAACTGTTTTATGTTCTTCTGTGTGCTTTTGTACTAGATCCATCCTTTCTCCTCTATCATCTGCTCAAGGAATTGCTTCAGCTTCTGTCCTTCCACATCAATTTTTTTCTTTACTGGATTATTTCTGTCAGCAAACAGACAAGCTGTTATTTCTGCCATCTTAAAAAAATTGATCCACTCTTCACCACCTGTTTCCCCATATTTTTGGTTTCCTTTTGCCCCATTATTCCCCGAAAGAGTTGTCTAAATTTGCTGTTGCCAAGGTTTCTCCTCCCATACTCTGTTAAACCCACTCCAATCAGGCCAGTGCACCATTCCTGCTGAAACAGCTCCTTAATTTCTCCAGTAACTTCCATGTTGCCAAATGCCAGATGTCCATCTTATGTTCATCTTGATTTTGTTCATCTTACTTGATCTATCAGCAACATTTGACAGAGCTATTTCTCTTATTCTTGAGACACTTTCTTCTTTGCTTTGCAGGATACTTAGACCCTTGGTTATCTCCTACCTCAGTGCCTGCTTCCTTGTAATTCTCCTTTGCTTTTCTTCTCACAGGCCTCTTAGTGTTGGAGAGCCCCAGAGCTCGATCCTTGTTTTTTGTTTTTCATAAATACTCAGTCCATTGGTAATCTCATTCAGTCTCATGGCTTTAATTACCATCTAAATGCTAGCAATGCCCAAATTTAGATCTTTAGCCTCTCTCCCTAATTCCTTACATGTTCAACTGCCTATTCAACATCTCTACCTAAATGTCTAACAATAGGCCTCAAACTCAGCTTGTCCAAAACTTACCTCCTAAACTTCCTCCCCAGTACCTACTCTACCCATAGACTTCCCTATTTTGGTTTGTCAATGGCAACTCCATCCTCGCAGTACCTCAGGCTAAAATATTGGAGTTGTTCTTGACTTTGCTTTTTCTTTGACACTTTAGATCCATTCCTTCAGGGCGACCAGTTTTTTTCTGTATCATCAAAATATATCCAGAATCTTACCGTGCTTCACCTTTTCCACTGCCACCACCCTAGTCCAAGCCACAACCATCGTATCTCGGGATTACTTAAATAGGTTACTACCTGGTCTCCCTATTCTACCCTACCCTCCTCCCAGTAGTCTTCCCTCAGCATAGTAGCCAGAGCAAACCTTTCACAAATTAAGATAGTCTCTGTCACTCCTCTATTCAAAGCCCTGCAATGGTTCCCCCTTTCACTCAGAGAAAATCTAGTCCTTACAGTAGACTGCAAGGCTCTACATAGTCTGCCCAGCCCACGCCCCTTTCTCCTTACTTCCCTGACCTCATTTCCTACTACCACTTTTCCTCCTTGCTCACTGGCCTTACCTCCAGGTCTTTGCTCAGATCTCACATTCTCTAAACACTCTGTTTAATACTGCATCCTAACCCCCCATCCCCCTTATCCTGGATTCTTTTTTACTTTGTGCATAGCACACACCACCTAACACACTATAGCAGGAAACAGCAAGCTAGAGCTCCATTGCTCTGTGGCCTGTTTTTGTACAGCTTATGAGCTAAAAATGGTTTTTACATTTTTTTAAGGGTTGTAAAACAAAAACAGAGAACATACAACAGACTATTCTTACTGTTTGGCCTGAAGGTGGTCTGCAAAATCCAGAATATTTACCTTCTGGGCCTTTGCAGGGAAGTTAGCACTAAATATTCTGTTTATTGTCTTTCTCCTCCCACATGAATAAGCTCCAGGACGGCAAAGATCTTTGTTTTATTTATTGCTCTATTTGCAATAACTAGAACAGTGCCTAGAATATAGGCACTCAGTAAATATTTGTTGAATGAATGAATTGCTTGTAATGGTATAAAATTATAATGAAATAGAGCTATATATACAATGAGTAGGAAAGCTAAGGCATATTTTGGATGAGTTTTTATAGAACAGAAATAAAATTCTTTTTATTTCGACAGAAACATACGATTTAAATGAGCAAAAAACAGCTCTGTAAGGATACACATCAAATGAATATTAGAGTACCTTTGGGGAGGAGACCAGGATTAGGAGAGGTACTTGAAGAGAACTTGAATTTCATCTGTATTGGTTACTTTTTTTATACGATGAGAAGCAGTAACATCAATTTTTCATTTAAAGATACTTTTAATGAAGAGAAAGGGGGAAAAATAGGTACTGACTAAAGCAATGAGAAGAAATAGAGAGTAATGGGGTGGAGAGAGAGGGAAGAGAACATTGCCTTTCTTAAAGGTCATATTTGGCCAGCAATCCGAATGAGAAGGAGTGAGCAATATGAATATTTGAAGAAAGAACAAGCAAAAGTGAGACTCTTAAGTAGGAAAAAGCATAACAACATCAGGGAACTGCAAGAAAACTAGCGTGGAACATAGTGGAAAAGGGGGGGGCAGAGTCTGCTAGTAGGGAGGACCCCACATTAGGAACAATTTTGTAGGCCATGGTAAGAATATGAGGTTTTATTTTTAAGTGTGATGAGAAACCATTGGATGGTTTTGATGGAGAGAAGACATGATTTAATTCCAATTCTAACTTGATCATTTTTGCTGCTTTGTCTCAGAATGGGGCTGTAAGTGAACAAAAGAGAAGGCTGGGAAACCAAATGTAGTAGACCATGCTTTTGTAGAAAATGGTATCTGGACTGGGGTAGACAGTGGAGAGGGTGAGAAATGGTCAGATTCAGAGTATATTTTGAAGGTATATTTTAAGGGCATATTTTGACAGTACTGACTGATGGTTTAAATGTGGAATATAAGAGAAATCAAGGATGAGTCCTTGGTATTTTGGCCTGAACAACTGGATGAACCGTAATAACTGCATTTAGTGATAATAGGCAACTGGAGGAGGAGCAGATTTGGGATGGGCAAGAGTTCTGTTTTAGTCAGCAAAGTTTGAGATACCCATTTAACAAACAAGTGGATATGTCTTATAAGGTGTTGGTTACTTGAGTCTGAAATTCAGAGAGCTATTCAGTGGCACAAACTGGATGAGATTATGTAGATAGGAGAAAGGTGCCTGGGATATTTAAGGGTGGGAGAGCCAGCAAAGGAGACCGACGAAGAGCAGCCAGTGAAGTAAAAGGAAAACCAAGGGAGATGTGATGCCACAGGCTAACAGGTGAAGGAATTGTTGCCCATTTTCAGCACTGTGGAGAAATTAAGATGAGGCCAAGAAGAAATCATTTGGTTTGGCAACAAGGAAATCTCAGTCTCTGAGGAGTGGAGTGAAGAGGGGGACATGGTGACTGTACATAGCTTTCAAGATGTTTCTGTGAATGGAAGGGAAATTGAGAAATTGAGCAGTAGTGGAGGGTAAATGGAGTCAAAGCTGGTTTTTAAAGATATTTTTAAATAATTTGAAAGTTAGGGAAAAGTTGTGAGAATAATTGGGAGAACTCCCATATACCCCTTACCTGGATCCACCAATTTTTAACGTTTTGCCACATTCTTCCCACCCACCCCATACACAAGTAATTATTTTTTTGATCATTTGAGAGTAGGTTGCCTACATCTTGCCCCTCTACTCCTTAACCTGAGTCTGTATATCTTAAGAGCCAGGATATTCTCTTCTGAAAGCACATATAGTTATCGAATTCAGGAAATTTAGTTTTTTACAATCTGTATTACAATTTTGTCACTTGTCCCAGTAACATCCTTTATAACATTTTTCCTCCAGTACAGGATCCAGTCTAGGGTTTTATACTGCTTTTAGTTGTCATCTTTTTAGACAAAGAGTTTTTTTTTTTAATGGAACTTTGCCATTTTCTCCTCATAACAGCCCCGTGAGATAGAAGTACTGTTAATTATATCATTTTATAGATCAAAGGTTAATGATTCTTTCCATGACTAATAAGTGGCAGAGCAAGAACTCAAAGTCAAGCCAAGGAACTCCAGGGTTTGTACTCTTAAGCTCTATACAACAGTGCCTCCCATGTAGTGCTTGGAAAAATCTGAAATTCCATGTTTGAAGTGGGCAGACAAGTCAAATATATAGATCAGAGGCACTGATTCTTATATTAAAAGGATGATTTTAAACTTCTAGATCTGGATTATAACTCTTTGTAATGGTGGATCAGAGTGTAGTATGTCACCTTGATGAGCATCAGGGCAGAAGGAAAGCACAAGGAAAGTGAAGATATTTACACTTCATATGTAAATTTTACCAGACTTCAGTATAAATGATATGTTTTCAGAGTTACTGCTGCTGATTGTTTAGAAAGGTAAAATGAAGTACTTGGGTTAATTCTTTTGTGGTAAAGTTTAGTTGACAGTATATATGGACATGGACTGAAGAGTCCTGATATATGTTTCAGCTCATAAAATGCTGTTTGTCTGGGCTTCCCTGGTGGTGTAGTGGTTGAGAGTCCGCCTGCCGATGCAGGGGACACGGGTTCATGCCCCGGTCCGGGAAGATCCCACATGCCGCGGAGCGGCTGGGCCCGTGAGCCGCGGCCGCTGACCCTGTGCGTCTGGAGCCTGTGCTCCGCAACGGGAGAGGCCACAACAGTGAGAGGCCTGCGTACCAGGAAAAAAAAAAAAATGCTGCTTGTCAAACCTTTATTAGAAAATATTAGGAGACTTAATTTAGGAAAAGAGCGTTAAACAGTGAATCATTGAAACCACAGATGCTCCAGAGCAGGAATTAGAATGCTCCATTGGATTTTTAGTTCAATAATGTTTTATACAGTTTTCTGTTACACAGTTTTCTGTTACACAGTTTTGAGGGGATAATGGGTAAAGACTTCTGTTGGGTAGAAACCCAAGTTGTGATGAAAATTTTTGTACATAACATTTTCAGCTAAAGATTGTTCTTACTACTGAATAACTTCGGTAAGAAATGACCTAAACCTGGTGCAGTACTGTGCCCTTTCACAGGAGCCCAAATATTTGCTGAAAGAATCAAATGACATGAAGCTCTCACTCAGGTAATTTAGTAGTCCCAGAACTACACTTGAACAATTGAGTTGAACACAAGTTTCCCTGAAGACTTGGAGAATTTCAGTAGCAAGTATAAAGAAAAGAAGTAAGGCTGGCTTTTGTATGTAGAATATGACCAGACTCATTATTTACTAAATGTTTTGCTTCTAGAAGCTGAAAAGGAGCATGGTCTTTAGTTGCTTTATAAATGAGGAAATGAACCAAATGAGTGTAAATGATTCGTACAGGATTGCCCAGCCAGTTCTTTGTGCAGAGAAGAACTGAGACAAGAGCCCCAGATCTCTGACACGCCTTTTTTCCTGATGTTATTTTGGCTCATTGTGGCACAGAAGACTTAAAGACCTGGGCAGTTTGTCCCATGAGGTTACACTGCGGCTGGGAGTTGAAGTGTCTGTTTCGCCTCCCCACATGTCATCCTTCCCTTGGTCTGACACCACCCCACCGTAAGTCAAGGATGAAACGGTGGAGAAACTGTAAAGGTAGGAGGTTTTTCTGGAGTCTTGTTTTAGCACAGGTAGTAAGCTCAGAATCAAGAGAGTGGTATAGTAGTTTAAGACTTAATGTAGGAATTTGATGGGGAAGGTTAAGAGCCAGTAGAGAAATAAAAAGTTGAAGCATAAAAAGGAAAAGGCTCTAATAAAAAGCCTAGCTTTATTTTAACCTTACATCCCAGTGGGCTAGGGGCTTTTGTGTTGGTGTTGTTACTTGCTGATAAGGTGCACGGCAGGTATTTTTATTTGTAAAACAGAATCTACACATTCACCAGTGAGATTCTAGTAGAGTTGTCCTGTCAGCAACCAGGACAAAATTGTGATTTCAGTTAAAATTATCATTTGGGAATTATTATTTATTGGGAAATACAAACTCCCATACATCTCAAATGCTTTGGAATCAAGCTTATCAAAATACCTTAGCCACATATTGAATTGTTGAATTGAATAACATAAAAAAATCTTAGGAATTTCCTAGTTCATCTCTCTCCTTCCAGGCTTTTATTGTATTTGTAGTTTCCAGCTATAAAATCCAGCTTATTACAAGTGCTGAATAAATGTTTGCTTATTGATTTAATTTCTGGAGTTTCTTCCTTCTAGAATATGCGTATTACTCCTGTAAGAGTATATAATGAAGAGTTAAATGAAGACTATGTATTTTATTAACTGTAAATAATATGGATTAGTGGCCTGTGACATTTTTTCTAAAATTGAAATATTATATGACTTAAGACAAAGATTTTGCTTTCTATGTCCCCAACCCTACCACAGGAAAATGATTTAGGAAAAATTTGTTTTATAATAAATGAATTTATTTTTCTAAGAATCAGTTTAGTGTAGTAGAAATAGTGTATACTTTTAAGGCAGTTCATTAGACTGCTGTGTCTACCAGTTATAAGTGTATGATCATGGATGGTATCCATCTCATAGACTAAATAGACACACAGAGCTATACCATTAGTGTCAAGTTATAATTTGTAAGCATTTTTTCCCACCCTATCTTAGTTATTACATTAGCTTCCTTAGGCAGAAAAATATATTAAGAAGAATCTGTGGACGATTCTAAGATAATTATTTTATCTTAAATGAAACAGTTTTCATTTATTTTCTAAAGATCTTAATTTTATTTCTTTCTGTTTTTTTTTTATTGGAGTATAGTTGACTTACAATGTTGTTAGTTTCTGCTGTACAGCAAAGTAATTCAGTTATACATATACATATATCCCCTCTTCTTTAGATTCTTTTCCCATACAGGTCATTATACAGTATTGAGTAGAGTTCCCTGTGCCATTCAGTAGGTTCTTATTAGTTTATACACTTTATATATAGTAGTGTATATATGTCAGTCTCAATCTCCCAATTTATCCCTCCCCACCCTTTCCCCCTTGGTAACCATGTTTGTTTTCTACATCTGTAACTCAATTTCTGTTTTGTAAGTAGGTTCATTTGTTCCATTTTTTTAGATTCCACATGTAAACTGTCTGACTGACTTCTGAAGATCTTAATTTTAAATGACTTAAATGATTTATGATTTATTTTCTTAAAGAGTGAAATAGTAAATGACACAAATAACTAACAAAATGAAAAGTACTAGAACTCCAGCCTTTTTCAGTTCAGTATATGCTAAATGACAAATTTAAATTATTTGTGGTATATGGTCATTTATTTATTTCTGTAGTCAAAATTTTCTTATTCATTAGTAATTTTTGCTTAAAATATTTATAGTTATAATTATTGGGAAAATCAATAGAACTTACTAGTACAGAAGTCTCAAGAACTGTTGTAGAAGAATTGTAGATCCTCTTTTCTAAGGTAAAATTCATTTTAATTTGCTTTTGGCTTTTACATTTTTGTGGGATTTTTTTTCTTCTAGTTCAGTGTATGGTTTAATTGAGCTATTTATTGATTTTTTTCTTAAATGATATTTCCAGAATTATGTATCGATGTTTTGAAAAATTAGGAAGTTGATGAGAGATGCTTGAAATTCTTTTTATATTAAAGAATTATGGTATTCTTGTTGTAAATTTTGTAGTAGGCTTACTGTTTTTGTATATCTTTACATTTAAATGTCTCAACGTTAATTTGTTACTATAGCACTGTTAAAAAATATCTCCATACGTATAAGATATTAAAACCATAATAAAAAACTAATCACAAGTATGGAATCTGTAAATAATTCCCATTATCTAAGCAAAAGTAAAACTTCTGTGCTCTAATTCTCAGGACAGCCTTTCTCTGAGACTAGGTCTCTGGGATCATAAAACAATTTTTTAATCTTAAATAAACAGTTTTCATTTACTGTTTTCTAGTATAAGGTTTGGTACAGTTCTTTTGCTTTCCAAAGGTTGAATGTGTTTTTCCCCAGTACTATGAAGATACTCTTATTTTCAATGTTATCTTCATGTCATTGTGTCTACTCATTTTAATGGCATGATCTGGGAAAAAGTTGCTGCAAGTGCATCACTTTTCTGTAACTAAAACTTAACGCTTTAAGTACCATAACCTTTAAGCATTTTCACAAAAAACTTTCTAAACTATGTTTCACACCTTAAAAAGCAGGAGAGGTATAATTTAAACTTTTTAACAATTCTGTCATTATTATGAGTAGCAAGCGTCATACCATAATATAGTTACGTTCTCCGGGGTCTTTTCTCCTGCCCTATTTATGACTTAAAGTAATTATACTGTTGGAGATTTTTATTATTTATTTTCATTATGAAGGTAATGTAACCACAATATTGAAAAATTTTTTTAAGAGAAAAGAAAAAAGGACTCATAATCTTAATATCCTAATACATTGCGAGCTTTTCATTGTTTCCCTCCAGTTTTTTCCATTTAATAATTGTCTTTTTTATACATGTTTTTTACATATTTGTTATTGTTCTCTCTTTTTTTTTTTTTTTTGGCCACACCTGGGCCCTCAGCAGTGAAAGCATGGAGTTCTAACCACTGGACCGCCAAGGAATTCCCTATAATTGTTCTCTACATACAACTTTTTATCATTTTTTCACTTTCTGATCATAAACATTTTCCATGTCATTACAGAAATTAACTATCTTTTTTCAGTTGAATGTTGTTTTAGTTACCCATATATTTATTGTTGTATTAGAAATACTCCTGGGTTAAAATCTTCGAGAATAATGCTTTCTCTTCTGTAATTAAGATTCTTAGGATGCAGTCTCAGAAATATAATCATGAGGACAAAGGGTATAAAAATGGATAATAGCTCTTGATATAGATTGCTGAATTGATTTCCAGTAGGTTGTATTAGTTTACACTACCACCAGTAATTTGTTAGAGTTGATTCATCATGTCTTCAGCAGCATAGGATATTGTTATAAAATTATCTTTGCTAATTAGTCTAAAAACATTACTTCATTATTACATTTATTGATTACTAGTAAGATTCAGCATTTTCCCATGTTTGTTTACTGTTGTATTTCCTCTTGTGAATTGTTATCTATTGGTTCTAAATTAGTGTTCCACATAAGTAAAGTTATTAATGTACAGTTGTCCCTTGATATCTGCAGGGGATTGGTTCCAGGACCCCCACCCGTACCAAAATGCACAACGCTCAAATCTCTTATATAAAGTGGTGTAGAACAGACAGCCTTCCACATCTGGCATGTGGAACCAGCGGATAGAAAGGGCCAACCGTATTACTGTTTTGTTGGATCGCCTAAGTTTGTATTGCTGAAATATGCTAGGAGCTCCCTCTATAATTGTTCAAATAAAGCGTGTGTTTATCCACCATATCTGTAAACAGTGGTGCCTCCTGGAAATCATGATAAGAGATGTTTTAGGTCCTTTGAGATGTGAACTGAGTCTTGGGAAGCAAGTATTACCTGAAAGCTGGCATCACAGTGAGGGTATGTTACTACTGTCCCTACATATCCCATTAGTATAAATGTTAATAAAATGAATTTGAGGCATTTATTTTTCCCTTGATGGCAGCAGAGGCAGTGATGGCCAGTGCTCAGAACCAAAGTAATATAATTTGAAAAAGGCAAGAGAAGGGAGAGGAGGAATAGAAGTAGATGTGTAAGGAATTCTGTTGTCTGTAAAGAGGGTGCACACCTGAACTGGCAGCTGGCTTTGTTCTTGGCTTTCTCTATTCTTCCTATTCAGTTTGCTCTTTGCCCATCTGGGTGTATTCATTATGCTCACTAGCTCTCAGAGACTTCCATGCCAGCTTTCAGATTTACTCTGGTGTTCAGTCTGAGGAAATTGACTTACATGATAGTCATCAGCCTTCATTAGTTCTGAGCCCTACAGTTCTGAGAGAACGCCCCTAAAAAGTTCAGTTCCTTCTACTTAAAGCAAATACATTTTGGGAATAGTTTATTTTTATATATATATAAAATTATGTGATTATATATTCAAATAGTTATTTACTATTTCTATTCTGATTAAGTGCTTCTGGTTCCAAGGAAGAAAACTTAATTCAGATTGTCTTAAGAGAAAGGGAGAGATTTATTATTTTTTTAAAGTCATTTGTGGAAATAGAAAGCCATCTGGAAGCAAGGCAGCTCCAAGAAGCAGATACTGTCACTCTGGTGGACCATGTAATCTTGCTCAATGCTTCCTTGCTTCCTCTCTGTGCTGGTCCATTCTCTTCTGCTTTTGCTTACAATTCCCGCCTCTTTATAATTTTGTCATGTGTGTGGAATCGAATGATGGCCACTTGCCTACCACATTGTGACCTTTTAGCTTCTGCTTTGAGAACTGGTAAATGCTTAAATGATCTTAGTACTTCCTGTTTATATTTCTGAGAAAGGAAATTCAATTGACTTAGCTTATCTGTTTGTGCTGGGATTCATCATGTGGAGAGTTGGGTGCCCAATCCTGGTTTAATTAATTGCATTTAGGAAATGCAATCACAAAGTATCAACCTTGCCATTAGAACCGTTGGTTAGACATGGGCTGTAGGCTACTCAGTTTCCTTTAGAAAGAGCCTTTGGTTTTACTGACAATTATCAGAAAATCAGTGCACTATGCAAAAACAAAGAGGGAAAAGAACCTTATAATATAGAACTGGGTGTTGTTACTATGTTTTTAAAAATGGAAATCAAATTATTTTTCTTAATTAATTTGTAATGTTGGTTTCTGGGTCTTGATTTCTCCATTTTTAAAAAAACAAGATAGGGATGTTGTCTAATGCTGTTTTCATTTTGGAGATAAGATGTTGGGATCGCTATTTTCTAATTACAGTTAAAGTTTGAATTGATAAATTCCAATTTCATGGGATGAGGGGGATGGATGGTGATAACAACATGATATTTAGTTGGCTGATAGATAACTCAGTGTCTCTGTTTATAAGATAACAATAAGCTTTTCAACCCAAGGTTCAGTTTTTAAGGGTATATTCTTATAAACTGAACACTTCCTTAGTATGTATAAGAGATTAGTGTTATCTTTTATGTCTAGTGTAATCTCAGATTTCCTTACCATCTCACATTTTTTTCTAGGTTTTATATTCATTAATTTTTTTATGTGTCAGTCTTGGTTGAGCCTCATTGTTTCTTTGTCATGGTAATAAAACAATAGAAGACTGCCCTTAATCACCTACTTAGTTTTCACCCTTACAAAATTTTTACAGCCTGATTACACTTATATCTGATTTAATATTCACCACTTGATTTCTGGTTCTTTTCTTTGTTCCTCTATTCCTCCAATATTTCTCTTTTGATTTTTCTATTTCTTTAGAATATCAACTCATTTAAATGACAGGTCATTAAAAAAAAATGACAGGTCAAACAGCCCATTTTGTTGCATATTCTTTGATCATACAAAAATAATTTAAGTAATCTTCATCTTAATTCTATCTGACGATACAAACTATCATCAGTAAAACTGTGTCTTAATGATAATTTTAGTGGGGGGGGGTGAAGTGTGAAGGGATTGAACATTAAGTACCTACTATTGCATCATTTTACATTCTCAGTTAATCTTCTCATCAATACCATTTCGCAGATGACTAAACTATGGCTCTGAAAGTTAAGCTACTTTCCTAAAAAAGACAATTGGCAGAACTGAGATTGTATGTATGACTCTGGAGCCCATGCTTTTCCTCTATCTTCCTGCTTAGCAACAAAAATAGTGTAGAACAGTATTCAGCTCAGGCACTAACATTGTGTTGAATAAAAATTGATTTCCTTTCATGAGTTTTTTCTGCTGTGTCTGTCTTCCCACAGCTGAAATCTGAATGATATATGCCCCTGTATGTGTGAGTGAGATTTCAATGAACAAAGGGAAGATTAGATAAAAACTAATGGTAATCAGCCTACTGACTACTTACCACTTATCACCTTTCTGTTTTACTGTCTAAACTGCTCTGACCCTTTTACCAATTCAGCCCTGGCCAGTGAGCATTGTGCTATGTTCCTTTTTCTGTTGAAATATTGAATATGAAATAATGAATGTGAAATATTGAATCAGCCCATTACACTTTAACAATCAAAGATAGTTTTGGACATGAATGAGAAACTCATAGGGCCCTCTCACTTCAGAACTTTAGGAGGACTCTAACTGTAATGAAACAGTATACTTGTGGTTACCAAAATGATCTGTAATGGTTGTCCCCATGTGCTATCTAATTTTTCAAAGAACTATCAGCTTAGCTCCCTATCAACTATACAGGCATGTCTCACTTTAAAGTAGATACTAAAATAGAGAATCATACCTTTTTTTTTTTTTTTTTTACTTATAATTTCAGATGTGTTATATGGGAAACTTGGCTCTTTGCATTATAGCCCTTTTTACCATCGTCTTAAATACAGTAAGTGCAGCTATAATCAATAGCTTGCCTGGTGCTGATACGTTTTTAATCATTCATTACCAGCGTTTTAGCAAGAGCTATTATAGTCTTGCTAAGGTACCTACAGATTTGTCTCCATCTTGCATGTATGTCCACACATGAACCATCAAGTAAATAATCAGTGTAGAGTGATGTTACTTTAAGACAAGCTGTTCTTTTAATTAATTATACTTCAATATTTTATGAACTATGAATTAAAGAAGCAGTTTGAAGTAAAAGAAACATTGGACCAGAAAGACATACATTCCAACCCAACGTGTTTTGTTTTCTTGTAGAAGTAGTAGTAAAACTGTCTTATTTATTTTTTATATATTACCAGCTTTATGGAGATATAATTGACATATAACATTGTGTAAGTTTAAGATATACAACGTAATGATATATGTATATATTGAGAAATGATTACTGCAATAAGGTTAGTTGACATATCCATCATCTCGTGTAAGTTACAAGTTAAAAAAAATTGGGGGACGTGGGGTGAGAACTTTTAAGACTTATTGTCTTAGCAACTTTCAAATATATAATACAGTATTGTTAACTATAGTCACCACACTGTACATTACATCCCCAGAATTTATTCATCTTAAAACTAGAAGTTTGTACTCTTTGATCACCTTCACCCATTCCTCCCTCCCCTGGCCCCTGGCTACTGCCCGTCTGCTCTCTATGAGTTTAAGGGTTTTTTTGATTCCTCATATAAGTAAGTCATACAGCACTTGTCTTTCTCTATCTGACTTGGCATCATGCTCTCAGGGTTCATCCATGTTGTCACAAATGACAGGATTTTCTTCTTTTTTATAGCCAAATAATATTCCTGTGTGTGTGTGTGTGTATCATATTTTCTTTATTCATTCTTCTATCAGTGGACACATACCTTGGTTCCATGTCTTGGTTATTGTAAATAATGCTGCAGTGAACGTGAGGATACAGATATCTCTTTGACATAGTGCTTTTCTCTCCTTTGAATATATACCCAGAAGTGGAATTGCTGTCTCATATAGTAATTCTGTTTTTAATTTTTTGAGGAACCTCTATCCTATTTTCCATAGTGGCTGTACCAATTTCAATTCCTACCAGCAGTGCACAAAGGTTCCCTTTTCTCCACATCCTCACCAGCACTTGCTATCTCTGTTCTTTTTGGTAATAGCCATTCTAACAGGTTTGAGGTGTTATCTCATGGTGGTTTTGATTTGCATTTCCCTGATGATTAATGATGTTGAGCATCTTTTCAGTGTTGTTGGCCATCTGTATGTCTTTGGGAAAATGTCTGTTCAGGTCTTCTGCCCACTTTTTAATTGGGTTGTTTGGGTTTTTTTGATGTTGAGCTGTATGAGTTCTTTATATATTTTGGATATTAACCCTTTATCAGATACATCATTTGCAAATACCATTTTCCATTCAGTAGGCTGCCTTTTCATGCCAAAGGAATTTAGTTTGATGAATCTCATTTGTTTATTTTTGCTTTTATTTTCTTTGCCTGATCCAAGAAAATATTGCTAAGACTGATGTCAAGGAGGATACTGCCTGTGTTTTTCAGAAGTATGTTTTCAGGTCTTACATTCAAGTCTTTAATCCATTTTGATTTTATTCGTGTAAATGGAGTGAGAAGGTGGTCCAGTTTCATTCTTTTGCATGTGAATATCCAGTTTTCCCAGCACCATTTATTGAACAGACTGTCTTTTCCCCACTGAGTATTCTTGGCTCCCTTGTCAAATATTGGTTGACTGCATGCTCATGGGTTTATTTCTGGGCTCTCAGTTCTTTTCCATTGGTCTGTATGTCGATTTTTATGCTAGTACTGTTTTGATTGCTTTAGCTCTGTAATATAGTTTGAAATCAAGAAGTGTGATGCCTCTAGCTTTGTTCTTCTTTGTCAGGATTGCTTTGGCTATTCAGGGTCTTCTGTGGTTCCATATGAATTTTAGGATTGTTTTTTCTATTTCTGTAAAAAAAAAAATGCCATTGGAATCTTGATAGAGATTGCATTATCTCTGGATGGCTTTGGGTATTATGGACATTTTAATAGTATTAATTCTTCCACTTCATGAACATGGGATATCTTTCCATTTGTTTGTTTCTTCTTCAGTTTCTTTCATCATAGTTTTATAGTTTTCAGTGTACAGACCTTTTACCTCCTTGGTTAAATTTATTGCTAAGTATTTTATTATTCTCTTTGATGGTATTGTAAATGGAACTGTTTTGTTTTTTATTCCAGATAATTTGTTGTTAGTGTATAGAAATGCACCTGGTTTTTGTATGTTGATTTTGTATCCTGTAACTTTACTGAATTCATTTAGTTTTTTGGTAGAATCCTTAGGATTTTCTATGTGTAACATCATGCCATCAGCAAACAGAGACAATTTTACTTCTTTTCTAATTTGGATGCCTTTTACTACTTTTATCTTGCATGGTTATTTGGTATTGTGGTTAATCGTAGTAGTAAGAATGGGCACCCTTATCTTATTCCTGACCTTACAGGAAAAGTTTTCAACCTTTTACCATTGAGTATGATGCTTCCTGTGGGTTCGCCATATATGGCCTTTTTTATGTTGAGGTATGTTTCTTCTATACCACTTCTATACCAAGTTTGTTGAGAGTTTTTATCAGGAACAGTTACTGAATTTTGTATGTTTTTTCTGCCTCTGTTGACATGATGATATGATTCATATCTTTCATTTTGTTAATGTGATGTATCACATAGATTGATTTGTGTGTGTTGAATCATCCTTTCATCCCAAGGATTAATCTCACTTGATTATGGTGTATGATCTTTTGAATGTGCTGTTGAATTTGGTTTGCTAGTAATTTGTTGAGATTTTTTCATCTTTATCCATCAGAGATACTGGCTTATAGTTTTCTTCTAGTGTCCTAACTTGGCTTTGCTATCAAGGAAATGCTGTTGCCTCATAAAATGCATTTGGAAGTGTTCCCTCCTCTTCATTTTGTTGTAAGAGTTATAGAATTGATATTAATTCTTCTTTAAATGTTTGGTAGAATTCACCAGTGAAACCATCTGGTCCTGAACTATTCTTTGTTGGGATTCAATCTTATCAATCTTCTTACTCATTATTGGTCTGTTCAGATTTTCTACTTCTTCATGATTCAGTTTGGTACATCATATGTTTCTAGTAATTTATCTATTCTTGTTTGTCCAATTTATTGGTGTATAATAGTGATCTGTTGTGATCCTTTGTATTTCTGTGGTATCAGTTGTAATGTCTCCTCTTTCATTTATAATTTTGAGTTCTCTCTTGGTTAGGCTAGCTAAAGGTTTTTGTCAATTTTGTTTATCTTTTCAAAGAACCAACCCTTGATTTTGTTGATCTTCTCTATTATTTTCTTTTTCGCTATTTCCTTTATTTCTGCTTTAATTTTTGTTATTTCCTCCCTTCTGCTAAATTTGGGATTAGTTAGTTCTTCTTTTTCCTATTTCCTTGAGGTATAAGCTAAAGTTGTTTATTTGATATCTTTATTTTTCTTGATGTATGTGGTTATGGCTGTAAACTTTCCTCTTAGAGCTGCTTTTGCTGCATCTCATAAGTTTTGGTATGTTGTGTTTCCATTTCAGTTTGTCTCAAGATATATTTTTATTCCTTTTCTAGTTTCTTTTTTGATCCATTGGTTGTTCGGGAATGTGTTCACTTCCGTGTATTTGTGAATTTTCCAGCTTTCCCCGTTATTGATTTCTACTTTCATACCATTGTGATCAGAAAAGATACTTGATATAACTTCTGTCTTGAATTTGTTGAGACTTACTTAGTTGCCTAACATATGATCTAACCTAGAACGTGTTCCGTGTGCACTTGAGAAGAATGTGTGTTCTGTTGCTGTTGGGTGGAATGTTCTGTATGTGTTTATGTCCATTTACTCTCTAGTGTTATTCAAGTCCAGTGTCTCCTTATCGATTCTCTGTAAGAGTGGAGTAGTAAAGTCCCCAACTATTATTGTATTGCTGTTTATTTTTCCTTTAGTTCTGGTATTATATGCTTTATATATTTAGGTGCTCTAATGCTGGATACATAAATGTTTACAATTGTTATATGTTTTTGATGGATTGATTCCTTTATCATAATATGATGAACTTCTTTGTCTCTTTAGACCATTTTTAGTTTAAAGTCTATCTTGTCTGCTATAAGTATAGCTACACCTGCTTTCTTTTGGTTACAATTTGCTTGAAATATCTTTTCCATCCCTTCACTCTCAATCTATGTGTGTCCATAAAGATAAAGTGAGTCTCTTTTAGGCAGCATATTATATCTTTTTTTTATTATTTCTTCCAACATTCTTTGTCTTTTGATTGGATAATTTAATCTATTTACATTTAAGGTAATTATTGATAGGTGATGACTCACTGTTGCCATTTTGATCATTGTTTTCTGTTTTGCAGATCCTTTGACCCTTTCTTGCTGTCTTTGTGATTTGATGACTTTCTGTAGTGTTATACTTTGAATCCTTTATCATAATCTTTTGTGCATTTACTACAGATTTTTCCTTTGTGGTAACTATGAGGCTTACATAAAATATCTTATAACATCCTATTTTAAGCTGATAACAACTTCAAGAACATACAGAAACTTTATACTTCTACTTCTCTCCCTATCACATTTTAGGTTATTGATGTTACAGTATCCATATTTTTATACTGCTTATCCATTATCAAAGTATTGTAGCTATGGTTATTTTTAATACTTTTTTTTTAAACTTTTAAACTGGAGTTGTAAGTGAATTAAATACAACCATTACAATGTCAAAGAATCTGTGTTTCATAATATATTTACCATTACCAGTGAGTTTTATACATTTATATGGTTTTAGGATGTTAATTAGCATTCTTTTACTTTACAACTTGAAGAATGTTCTTTTATCATTTCTTGTAAGGCAGATCTACTGGTGATGAAATCCCTCAGCTTTTGTTTGTTTGGGAACATCGTTATCGCTCCTTAATTTCTTTTTTCTTTCTTTTTTTTAATATTTATTTATTTATTTGGTTGCGTCAGGTCTTAGTTGTGTCAGGCAGGCTCCTTACTTGTGGCTCACGGGCTCCTTAGTTGCATCAGGCGAGCTTCTTAGTTGCGGCTTAAGGGCTCCTTAGTTGTGGTTGCCGGTTAGTTGAGGCACATGGGCTCCTTAGTTGCGGCTCACCGGATCCTTAGCTGTGGCACGAGAACTCTTAGTTGCAGCATGAGAACTCTTAGTTGCGGCATGCATGTGGGATCTAGTTCCCAGACCAGGGATTGAACCCTGGCCCCCTGTATTGGGAGTGCGGAGTCTTAACCACTGTGCCACCAGGGAAGTCCCTCTCCTTCATTACTGAAGGACAACTTTGCTGGGTATAGTATTCTTGGCTGACAAGTTTTGGTGGGTTTTTTTTCTCATTATTTTGAATATGTCATTCCACTCTTTCCTGGCCTGCAAAGTTTCTGTTGAGAAATCTGCTCATAGTCTTATGGGGGCTCCCTTTTATGTGAAGAGTTGCTGTTCTCTTGCTGCTTTCAAAATTCTCTATTTTTGACTTAAGACAATAATAAATTCTTGATGTAGCCCTTTTTAGGGTTTAACCTATTTGAGATCTGGATGTTCATTTCTCTCCCCAAATTTGAGAAGTTTTCAGCAATCTAACCCAAGTCTTAACATTTACTAACCAACTGACTTTCGGCAAGTTGCTTAACATAACTGAAACTGTTTCCTCAACTCACAGTTTAGTTTTGAAAATTATAAATAAAGTGTAACAGTACTTTGAAAATTATTAAGCACTGTGTTTACCTGAAACCACTAGGCAATGATCAGTGAACATTCTGAAATGGAATTTACATTCTGAAATGGAATTTACAATCATGTTAATAAAAGAGGATTTTTTCTTAAATCAATGTCACAGAAATGACAACTGTGTTAGAGTATGGTTGACACATTCAATGAGAATAGTCAGTTGAATGTAGCATTGGGAAGATCTCTAGTAAAGCTCTTTAATGAAGCTACAATGCTAAAAGAATCAGGGACCTAATTTACTTATTTTGTATATTTGTATTTAATGTGTGGGCTTATTATTTAGAAAGGTTTTCTTTCAATTTTATGAATGTCTTAATATTGCCATCTGAAGAAAGATGTGGTTATTACTTGCAAGATAAGTTGATTTGATATATGAATTTAAATTGTATTTGGCTGGTCAAGGACCATAATTGTCTAGTATGTTTTACTTATAATTTACTTAACGTATTTAATTTATATAACAACTTTTGTTGTTCCCCCGTATCTTGACTTTTCCCAAGTTTCCATTTCTAAGAACCTAAGTACAACTCCTTACCCAGCCTCTGTCACTGATAAATAATGAAGTAAATGACCATTGTACTTAATAGCTTCCAACACATGCAGTCATTACCAAGTAGTACAAATTATGATGTGACTTTAAACAACATGTTCTTATGTTTTGGTTTTCATCAAAGACATTTTTCTAGTGGTTAGAATATTTCCATGTTAATCAGTACAGTCTGCATTCGCTTCCACTTTCTTCTATTTTCTGTCATTTCTGGTACAGCTAGGACACTGCTGCTCATTAGAGTAAGAAACTCATGAAAGTTGCCAGGAGCAGATTTATTGAGTTAATACAAAGAGTCTCAACTGGCTGTATATTAGAACCACCTGGGAGTTGTTTAAACATACCCATGCCCGGGTGCCTAGGCTCCACTCCTACATTGAATCAGTGGGGGTCATAGGGAACAGGCATCATATTTTTTTAAAGCCCCTAATGAGTATAATGCCCAGTCAGGGCTGAGAACCACTGGTTTACATAGCTTAAGGTACATGGAGAGTGAGACCAATTGTGATATTAAAGAGTTAAAACAGTTAAATCTGTCTTAGAAATAAACAGACAATTGGTGTTTTGATGATGAAAATTATGTGACCAAAAGTTAAATATATGGGAAGTATTACTCCTATCAGCTTTTTATTCTGATGTACAATAAGAAGTTTGAATTCTGAAAAGCAAAGTGCCGTTATCACACCTGAACTAAAGAATGGATACCCTTAAATAAGAGAGCTTTTGAGTTCTTGGTGATGCATGGAATAGAAAGAAAAAGATAAGCCTACCCATGAACTCTACCCAAGAGTTCTGTTAAGGATTAGTCACATGTTCATGGAAGTGGCAGAATGAGAATAATATGGCAGCATGAATCAGTGCACAGGCTCTGGAGTTGGGTGCATCTGAGCTTGAGTCCTGCCTTTGTTCTTTACCATTTCTGTGACCTTGGACACATTACTCAACTTTTCTTAAGCCTGTTACTCTTCTATGAAATGGAGGTAATAGTAGTCCCTACTCATGGAATTAAATGAGATCATGCATTTAAATCACTTAGTATAATAACTGGCACATAGAAGTGCTCCATAAATGCTAGCAGGGTTGCTTTTTTTACTAGACACAGTCCAGACTTTGGAATTACACAGATGTTGTTTTCAATGCTCAATCTGCCACGTACTGGCTGGGCAAGCTACTTAACCTCTTTCAACCTCAGTTAATATAAAGTAGAGTTTAATATCTACCTCATAGTCCTGCTGTGAATATTTAATGAACTGAATTATATAGGAAGTACCTGATTGTAGATTGGAGTGAGTTTTGAGATCTAGTTTTCCTTCTTGTAACCTGCTCAGTTTGATACTAGTCTTTTTAAAAAATGTTTGTTTGTAAACTTTAGCACTTGAGTCTCATGACTAGTCGTCTTCAGAGGTCTTCCTGAAAGGGCACTCTAAGAATACATTTATTTAAATTTTCCATAGTACTTATTTTTCATTTTCTTTTTTTTTTCTGTAAATCTTTCAGCTCTTAGACGACAATAAATTGTGATGCCAGAGGATTATAATTTTAACCTCTTAGCATAATTCTTCCAAGTGGTGAATGAGATCCATCACCCTAATCAATCAGTCAAGAACAATTTAAAACCTACTATGTGTCTAGCACCATGTAACATCAGAGGATCCATATGCTGTGGTCCCTGCCCTTTAATCTAGTTGAGCTCATTTCCTCAAGTAGCTTGGGCTCAATGGTTGCTTTTGCTTTTTCCTCCCTTTTTTTGTTTGATCCTTAATCTCTGATTACTTTATAGAATCTCTTGAAGAACCTTCTAGTTCTACTGATATCTATTATTTAGCAAGCCTGTCGACATTTTCATTCTTTGACATTAAAAAAAAACCTCATTTTTAAAAAGTTACTAATAATCATCTGCCTTTAGACTTTCCCTTCTTTCCCTTCATACCTGAATTTTGGTTCAATTTCTTATAAAAGTTTTATTAAATAACTTTTAAAAAAATAGCATGCTCTTTTTAGCCCTCTAGACATCTCTGATTTTTTTTTTCATTCTTGTTCATCATAACATCTTTTTGTAAAAAACCAGTGTAAGAGACATTTTATTTTGGAAGATCTGATTCACATTCAGCAAATGATTCAGCAGATGACTTAAGCTGTATTTTGATTTATCTGCTTGTCAAATGAAGATAATACTTGCCACCTACTTACAAGAAGGGGATGTTGTGAAGATCAGATTTAGAATGTTTTGAACTCAATACTTGAAATATCTCATTTTTATTATATTTTCACGCTGTATACATACTGCTTTTTTAGATCTATTATAATTTTTATAATAGTGAAATACGATTTTTACTTTTCTACCTCACTACAAAGGTATCAAATACATCTTATTTCTTTAGTATACAAATGGTTTTCTTTATGATTAGTTTCCCAGTTTACAGAAATTGATGTTTCTGTTTAAAAGGCAGTTTATCAGGGGCTTAGAGACTGGACCCTGGAACCAGGTTAGTTGGGTTTGAGTCAAACTTCCTAACATAGTCTGTGAGGTCTTCCTAGCCCTGCCTTCCTCTCACTTTCACTTTTTAGTAAGTCCTATTAGATCTCAGGTAAAAAGTCACTTCCTCAAGAAAGTCCTTTCCTGACTTCTTAACTGGGTTAGCATAATGTCCCCACAGCCCCTGGTACTATCCCCTACCACAGTCATTCTCCACTGAGGCAGCGCCACTCTCTGAGGGGGGAGGGGAATGTCCTAGTAATTGGGAGGTGCTCTTGCCACTTAGTAGGTGGAGCTGAGGGGTACTAGATGTTCATCATTAAGAATTGTCTGGAGCCCTGAATGACTTTTGAATGTCCCATTAGGGAGTTACATAGGTGAAAAAAATCTGTTCATAGCTGTCAGAGCCTAGAGTCTTAGTTTCACATATGCACATGGAATTTTTTGCAGGATTTTAATTAAATGTTGAGTTTTCCAGGAATAAAACTACTGTATTATTGAAGGAAGATTGTACCTTGTTTTGCTTGGAACTCTACCAAGAATTGTTCACCATTTTGGGAAATCATGTCACTGATGGCAACATTTATCACATTCATGGTGATTCACCATATAGGTGGAAACATTTGACTGCTCAGTAAATATTTGTTTGAATTTAATTGAAATTAGGAGAGAAGAAAGACTCTGAAGCATATGGGAGAAAAGCACATCTTTCTTCCTGGCAAAATATTTTCTTTTTTTTCCTATTGCATTTCAATCACATACTTCATTCATAGGTAGTGCATCTGTCTCTGTCACTAAATGAGAACTTAGGGCAAGAACAGTATTTTACTTACCTTTGAATCTCTAATGCTCACTGAGTACATGGTAGTTGCTCAGCTTAATATTTATTCAGTTGAATTAATGGACAATAATAGTATTTGAGTAATGAACAATAATAGTATCTATTCAGCAAATACTTATTGAATCCCTCTGCTAGAGTGATTCAAAGGGGCAAAAAGGTACTATCACTGCTCTCAAGGAACACATGATGTGTTGTTAAGACAGACCTGGAAATAATTATAATATGACAGTTTGTGAAATGGAAATAGCCATAAACTATAGATTTGTAATGAAAAAAATACTTAAGTCTTGTGGGGAGGTCCTACAGTAATGTTAGAGAAGAGAAATAGTAGTATCCAGTACCAATCATAGTGCCAAGGAAGACTCTCAGTAAATACCTGGAAACTGAGTAGAGGAGCATATCTCTGAAGAGTGAGATGGAGTTTGCCAAATGGTCAAATTTAAAGAGTTCACTCCAGACAGAAAGTCCCTATTCAAAGGCTCAGAGGTATGAGAGGCACAGCTGGTATTGCTGGAGCATAAAAGTTGGAGGTTGAGTTGTAAGAGAGAAAGCTGTCCCTGGAGGTGATGGACCAGATCATGAAGAGCCTCTTCCATGAAAAAGAAGTTAGATTTCATCTTGCAGGCAGCAGAAAATCATTGATTGATGTAACAAACACAGCCTCTAAATTTCAAACCATACTGTATGCCAGGCAAGTATCTATAATCCTATTACAGAGTCAGTATGTTCTCATTTTATAGTTGGGAAACTGAGGCTCAGAGAGATTAATTAACTTGCCCAGGTTTTCACTGCTACTAAGTGAAAGAACTAGGATTTAAATTTAGGTTGGTTGAGTCCAGACCTTCTGTCTGCCTTATTTTTACTTCAACCAGTCTGGGTTCTTTATCTCTCATAAACTCTAGTAAATTCAAATTTTTAATGTAAATTCAAGTTCTTAACAGTTTAGGACTAGAGTAAGTTTAGTCTTCTGAAGGCCAAGATGTTATCTTACAGTAACTTACCTCTTGCAAGCTTTTTATTCTGGTGCCAGCTTCTGTACAGATAGTTCAAATAACTGTCTTGGCTTATTGAAATGCCTTTTGTGGGGGAGCGGGGACTTACCATTGAATGTCATGGGCCAATCAGCATGATTTGTGTACTCTAAAAGAGAAAAATTTGAAGCGCTGTTTCCCTTTTCTGAAACATTTCTGAGTCTTCAATGTACGAAAAGAATAGTAACTATTTTAAGAAAATTTAATATTAATCTTGATATTCTAATTAATATAGATGTAGTTTACTGTTTAAGTAAACGATTTCTACCTCATAATTCTGGTGTGCTTGGTTAGCTTGAAGTACTTCAGACATTATGTAAATAACCCTGGGATATCTCTGGCTACCCTAGGATAAGATTCTTCCTAATTTTAATGGCTATTAAAATGCGGTAAGTTCTGGAGATAGAGGTGGCAATGGTTGTACAACAATGAAAATGTACTTAATGCCACTGAACTGTACACTTTAAATGGTTAAAATGCTAAATTTTATATTATGTATATTTTACCACAATTTAAAAATTTGGTATAGAAGTTCAAAGTGGCCTGAGATCTCTTATCAAGCAATTAACAATCAAATATTTTTCTTTTTTTTTTTTTATAAATTTATTTATTTATTTATTTTTGGCTGTGTTGGGTCTTCGTTTCTGTGCACAGGCTTTCTCTAGTTGCGGCGAGCGGGGGCTACTCTTCATCGCAGTGCGCGGGCTTCTCATTGTCGTGGCTTCTCTTGTTGTGGAGCACAGGCTCTAGATGCGCAGGCTCAGTAGTTGTGGCTCACGGGCTTAGTTGCTCCGCGGCATGTGGGATCTTCCCAGAGCAGGGCTCGAACCCGTGTCCCCTGCATTGGCAGGCAGGTTCTTAACCACTGTGCCACCAGGGAAGCCCAACAATCAAATATTTTTGAGAGCCTTTTGTTCCAGATAACTTGAGTAAGGTGTGAGGGAACAGTTTATCTCAGTTCTTCCTATCTCATCATCACAGGCTGATCACATTAAATGTTCTTAATACTAAGCTATTCAAAAAGAAAAAGACTTCTGTTTATTTGATGCAGGGATAAAGAAGGAAGCATGGTAATGATATGGGGCAGCCATCCTCAGGATAGGTATGATGAAGGTATCTTTTGGACTTGGCTGCTCTTGGCCCCTGGCATTAGTTTCTTTTTCAGAAAGGCAGCGAAGGAGTTAAGTAGGTATCCAGTTGTCACCTCAACAGGTGGGATATGCATGGTAGCAGCTCAACTCATAACTAAGGCTCAGACTTTAAGGTTCCTCACCCCCTCTTCACCCACTCCCTCCCCCGTCCAGGAACAGGAGAAATTTAAAATATTCACCCATTAGATTAACCAAAATTAAAAGAACGTGCTGGTGGATATATGGGAAACATATTATTGGTGAGTGTGGATTGCAACTGTTTTTGGAAAGTAACCTGGTAATAACTATTAGAAATTTTTAAATACACATACTTTTGGCCTAATAATCGCACTGGGTTGCCATTACTGGGTAGGGGGACATTAGTACAAGAATGTGTTTTGCCTTGTTGTTTGTAGTCACAAAAAAGTAGAAGAAACCTGGAAGCCAATCAGGAAATAGTTGAACAAGTTACGTTCTATCCATTCTAAAGACCAATGTGCAACTATTAAAAAGTGAAAAGTTAAATCTATATGTAGTGGCCTGGAATGATGGCCATGCGATATTATGTGTTTTAAAGTTTTTAGTTAATAGAGTGTAGTATGTGGCATGATCCTAAAAAACAAACCAGAGCTATGTGTATGTTTGAGAATAGAGAAAGGTGTAGAAGGATTCATATCAAACTGTTAAAACTGATTCTGTCAGGGAGGTAAGCTTAGTGATGAAATTGAATTAACTATTTTGTACAACCATGTTGTTTGATTTGTTGTAATATTATTTTTGTAAAGTTTTTTTGAAGTTTCTGAAGTAAAAAAGTCAAGTGGGAAAGGGGAGAGGTCTATAGTGATAGAAATTATAATAGGGATTATGGCATGGGTTGATGACCGAGAATGGGTACAAGAGAAACCTTGGTACTGGTAATGATCTTTATCTTGATGTGGATGTTGGTCACACAGGTATTCACTTTATAAAAATCCATCTACTTGTATGCTTATGATTTGTACAGGTTATTGTATATATTATATCAATTGAAAGTTTATTAAAATTATGGCATGTCAATACAATGGAATAATTCTTTTAAAAATACTTTTAATATTTAATGATATATGGAATTGGCCAAGAAACAAGACAATCCCATTATTATAAAACATATAAACACACAGAATGGAGACTGGAATAAAAACACTACAATATTATTAATAGATATTATGTCCAGATATCATTTTTGTTTTGGGGGGTTTTGTTTGGGTGTTGGATCATTTAGGAAGTTGGTAGAATTCAGTGAGCAAAGCCAGATTACAGGATATTAAGCAGAAAATAAAGGTGAAGAAGGAGAGAGGAAAAGGTTTTTTAAAAACAGAAAAACACTGCTAACTAGAGAGGTACTGTAAGGTCAGGTAATTTTTTTTAACCCCTGCTAGGAAGGGACTAAATTCAGCTGTCAAACCATCAAGTAGTAGTAGATCCATATGAAAACATCCTCTCCTTCAGAAAATTCAGTTTGGTTTTTACAATAATTCATGCCTGATACTTAAGTTTTGTTTCTATTTAAGCATTTAGTTTTAAAGAAACTCATTGATATGATAGTTTCCATTGATTGTAGCAGATGCAACTCATGGTAGTTTAAGAAACCTATATTGTCCTCCCAATCTTAACTAATTAACTGTTGTAATTTCCTCTGATCTTTTTGCTCCATAGTTGCCACATGGGGGCAAATAATGCTTCCTCCGGTCGGAGTGATAATAAAATGAGAAAATGTATGTGAAAACACGTTAATAGAATTCAACACTATCCAGTTGTAAAATTGCGTTATTTTTCATGTATTTCTTCAGCCCAAAGTCATTAGTTGTGAAATGCAGTTATTTCAGGTGGAGTTTATTTCACCTGAAATAAACTAATAAAGAGTTTATAATAAAGAACTCTTAATAAAGAGTTCAAAAGTTGAAGTTTATGAAAGGATGCATTTTTTCGGTCAAATTATGCAAATGTAAATGCAACATGTAGTGTTTATCGAAGTGTGGGTTGTGATTGCAATGCATCTTTAATGTTTTAGACTAAATATTAGTATTTAGTGCTTTATATATCAAACTGAAATGTAAACATTTTTATTTCTTCTCAAGTATTGTTCAGCTGTCGGGGGAATTATCAGGCTTTTTTCCTTATTACAGTCATTCTTAATTACTAACCATGTTAACTTAAAATGACTGAAACCCAAAATCAGATCTCTTCAGGTGTTTCGCAGGGATTTTGATAAGGACTTGATTTTTGATTAGCCCTTAAATCAGTAATAATCTGGATGGAACTAGAGTTGGGTTGGGGAAAACTGCGTGGCACTAGGACCCAGGGGGCTCCCGTGAGCGGATCTAGGGGCCAGATTGCAAATTCGCGGTGACTCAGTCTGGTCGGCTCCTTGCGCTCGGCGGCCGCGGCGGCAGCAGCAGCAGACATTGGCGGCCGAGCTGCTAGGATCAGTTTCCCCGGGTTTCACCGTCCGAGACTTCTTTCGGGGCGCCCCAGGCAGGTCCGAGGCGTCCGGGGAGCGCAGGGGTCGTTCTGCGGGGAGGAGGGGGGTGCTTGGCGCGGGAAACCCTCGGGCCTATGCACGGGGAGTAACATTTGCTCCGTCTCTTCCTGTGTCTGGCTTTATTTGCAGCAAACCAAGATGGAGTATGAGTGGAAACCTGACGAGCAAGGGCTTCAGCAAATCCTGCAGCTGCTGAAGGAGTCCCAGTCCCCCGACACCACCATCCAGAGAACCGTGCAACAAGTATCCTTTCTGGGGCCTCGCCGCCGCCCGCGCAGCTTGCCCTGCGCGAGGCCCGCTCTCGGCGGCCGGGTGGCTCCCGCCGCCCCTCCCCCTCCTCCCGCTCCCCGGATCCCTCCGCCCTCCGTCCGCCAGCCCGTGAGGAGAGGCCCGCCCGCCGCCGCCCCTGCCCGCCGCCTCGCGCACGCGGCCCTCGTGCCTCCGGTTCGGAGCGCCGCAGCGCCCGCCGGCTTCCGGCCCGCGGGAGGCTGGGGGCTGCTGGCCGCCGCCCGCGATCGCGACATGTGAGTCGGCCGCCCGTCACGTCCCCGCCCGCTGCTGACCGGCTGACGGGGGTGGATAGCGGAGCAGACGGGTGCCGGCGCTGACCCCCGACCGACGCTCTGGCCCACACAATGCGCGGAGGGGGCGGCGGGCAGAGCGCTGTATGCGCGGCGGAGATCGGCGGCCTGAGTGGGGTGGAGCTGGCGCGGGGTTTGAACCGCCTGGGTGTTGGGCCTGGGGTTTCTGCCAGGCCCTTGCCCGGAAGGGCTGGAAACCAAGAAGTGAGGGGTCTCGGGCCTCACCCCGGGTCTGTTCGTGCCAACACCTGTTGCGAGCTCCCTGCCTCCCAAGTGAGATTTTCTTTTTAAATCTTTGGCTCAAGACGGTCTGCTCAATTACCAAGTCTTTACCGAGTTTGCTGGTCCTTTTACTACGGATTTAGAGGCAGAAAGGCTTAAGAGAAGAAGCAAAACCTCTACTGTGTGCTTTCTGTAGTGCCCTAAACTGTGGTCAAATGGAGAGCTCTTGCTGCATCCAATAAGGGAAACAAATTCACCCGATCAGAAATAACCGTTTTATCTCTTATTTTAAGACGAAGTTAATTGTTTAGGAAACTTAAGTCTGCTGTTTGCAAAAAAAAAAAACAACTCTTAATTTTTATTGTTAATAAACGGAAGATTGCTTAGTATGGAATTTGGTAAGTAAGCTCTTTTGGCGTAGTTTGGACGTATTTAAATTTAAAACACTATAAACGTTAAGTTAAATACAGTTACTTGAGAAGTTCTGGTAAATAAGTTTCTCAAAGAAGTACTATATTGCTGTAACTTAAAACTTTTCAGTAGGTAAGTATCTAGCCTTTTGGTTAATTAATACTGCTTATTTTTAAAATGGAGGTGTTAATGATTTAGGTCTACTTGGTTTGTTTGTTTTTTTTTTAAGCCATTTCGCTTGTATACTGCTAGTACTGAGGGAAGAATAGTCGTTTTGGGGTGTATTGGAGCTTGTATTTGAAACATTGTTGTGGCTCAGTCTTAATTTGTGTTGTCATAGCTGTAGAAATGATAAAAGTTGATAGTTGATGAATTGTAGGTGCTATGTGACAGTTAATTTCTTAAGTTAGCCAATCCCAAAACTGCATTGTAATTTCTTGTACAGCACTGTATGTCATAATTTTTTGTTTTAGTACATATTTATTAAGTACTTTTTATATGCTCAGTACTATGCGTGCGCTAGGAATCAAATTTACGGTTTATTCTGTGTGCCTGGAGCATAGTATGCCCTCTGCATAAGGAACAAATTAAATTTCAGTAGATAAAGGTTAATAGTATTTTAAAAATACTCACTGCTTTATATTTTCAGAGTGCCTAATAACGACCTTGTTCTTTTATGTCTCCTTTGGAGGGAATGTAATTATTGTTTTTGTATAGGCTTGAGCACTTTCAGAAAGACCGTTATACTATTATGGATAGATAGCTCAAGTCCTAAGAAAGTGAACCTTATCAGGAAATATTTATAAAAGATTATTAGCTTATCAGCATGCTGTTAATCTTGGCTGTTCACTAAAGAAATAAATCACTAGGGTTTTTTGGTCAAAGAAAATACACCTTGGAATTTTTCTAGAGAAATGTATTTTGATAGTTAATTTATGTTCTGAGCACTGAACACTGAGAGTATTCTAGTGTATAATAAGTAGCTAATATGGTGTTCCTAGAGTGTGTATCGTGGATTTAATTTAAAGATTTAGGTCTATTGAGAAAATTTTGTCTAATAAAACACAATTAGAGGTGTTATTAAAAAGCATGTTAGGGATTAGAGGGCATGAAGAAAGACATAGTAGAGCATTATGTCATTGTTGCCTGCCAACAGAATGAAATACCTGCATGTTGGTGTCACTGGAAACGTTAGGTCTTGTTGGGGGGTGGGGGGGCAGAACTGTAGAACTGTTGCAGTGTGGCAATTTTATAACACTGACTGTTATAAGGTTTGATGTGTAGACTTGCACATAAATAGCATTTTATCTTAACTTTTTGAATTCTAAAGAACAAATGAGTCTAATAAAAGTACTTTAAGTTAAAAGGCGATTTTATAAAGTTAATTTCCCTAAGTGATCTTTAAGAGACTTGTTTTTCTTTCTTTGAGATGCTTTTCATTTTTGTCATTATTTTATAAATACCTTTCTGATTAGGGTTTTTTTTTAAGTTCAGATAAATCAAAGAAATTGTTTTGAAAATGTTTTTCATATGATATGCGCCTTGCTGAAGGTGGAGCTTGGCTTATGTTGTCTTGAATATAATTGATGTAAAATATTAATATTTCAGCCATAAAGCGCACAAGAGGTTTAACACGACCATTGGTGTGTTCTTGAATAGCATATTGATGGTTTTAATAAGATAACTTTTATTCTTACTGGAAAAAGTGCAAGGCTAAAAATCACAAAAGAGGTTCTTGATTTTAGGTTAAAACTGCCTAATTCCTTCCTTAGATTACACTGAGAAGTTTCCTTAACTACTGTTTGTTCTAGAAACTGGAACAACTCAATCAATATCCAGACTTTAACAACTACCTGATTTTTGTTCTTACAAAATTAAAATCTGAAGGTAAGTAGGGTTTGTGTGGTAACTACTTAAAAGTTTCTTACACTTCAGATTTTGTCTTTGAGATGTGTTAAAAATATACGAAGGGTTACTTATTTCAAAGGATTTCACTTTGTAGTAACCCACTTGCTTTAAACATGTGGAATGAAAGAGTCACTATCACTCTAAGCATTTGGATGCTTAATGAGCATTCAGTTGTTAATTGAGTGTTTTTGTAATAAATTCACTCATTCTTTGCAAATGAAAAGAATGTTGTAAAGTCTACTTTGGTGTTTTGGTGTTTTGCTTCAGTCCTTTTACATGAATGTCATAGAGACTGATTTCTTTTAATACACAGATTGAATGCAGGATTTGCTAAATAACTGACTGTATGTGTGATCATATTTGTATGATTAAAAGTTCATATAACCAAAATGAAAAGTCATGTGTAATCCCATCACTCAGAGACAATTGTTAATCTCTTAATTCTATACTCCTTTATATGGCTATGTACTGTTTTAAATTTTAACCAGAAAAAGGATAGTTCTATTTATAGACTCCTGTAACTTTTTTAAACCTTGTAACAGTATACATGAAACTTTTTCATTAACTATTCTACAACAGTTTTAAATTACCTCTATAACAGCCTGATTTTTAAATGACATGATCATCTGATTTTTAAATGACACGATCATTTGATTGTTTCTAATACAAGTAGTGTGTCCATCTCGACTTTATTCATTTTACAAGTATTTATTGAGCACCTCTTCTCTGCCAGGCAGTTTGCTCGCTCAGGGGCAATAAAAGTGAACAAAATAAATGAGAATCTGCCCTCGTGGCGCTTACATTGTAGTGACAGGTGTTCTTCGTAGAGTTATTTGAGTATTCCCTTCCTGGAACATTGTCAGACACCCAGAAGCACTCAAGTATTTTTTGAGCAACTGACTGGCCTCTAAATGAAAGCACTATACCCTTTCAGAAGCCATAGTGCAATTAGTAAAAACTACTACACTTGGAGCTGAGAAATAAGTCTTAGACTCTGACACTCATTTCACCTCTCTTGCTTTTTTCAGCTACAAAATGCCTGTGTTAGCCTATCAGACCGTCCATAAGGTTTCAACTCCAAGCACTAGCGAGTGGGTTAACGGCCTTAAAATCTCACTAATCTTGTGTTTATTCAGATTTTAATAATTCATGCACAGTATAATGATTTATTTTGAATTATTTTCAAATTTTCTAGTTAATTTTAGGGATTTTAATTTGTGATTGAGGCATGTAAGGGAAACTTTAAATTTTTAAATTTTAAGAAACTAGAAAGTCCTTCAACATATCTTTACATTCAGCAATTAATATTCCTAGTTTGATAAATATACGTTAATATGATGTGTTATTTCTTAATATAGAAATTTTATTTTTCCCACATCGTAGTTGTAATCAGATAATTCTATAAGGACTTAAAGATTTAGTAAATGAATTTTTCTAAACTATGTTGTTTAACTTGAAAAATTTAAGTTTGTTTTCACCAAGTCATCTATTCTGTCATGTCTTCATCCTGAATTCCAAATATTAAGATTGGTATAATATTATACTCTTTCTTAAAACTTTCTTGGGCTATGAGGTACATCAAGTATTTTTAAAAGCAGACAAACTTACAATTCAAATAGCAGGAGAGGTTGGGTGTGTAACTGCCTCCCAAAAGACCTATTAATTACAAAACCACAAAATGTTGGAAAGGATTTTATGTAATACTTAGTATTTCTTTCTGTGTTTATTCATTTATTTGGGACACAAGTTTGCTATATCTAGTTTTCTATTTAAAAAAATTAGCATTGTGGCCATCCATATTAGAGAAGGAACGTAAGTAAATTCTTGAAATGAAAATGCTTATTTATTTAGGGACCTTTTTGCCATTCCTCATGTGAATTTGTTTACACTAAATCATGGAGTAAAATTTTAGATGTGGAGAGACCTCAGAGATTAGCTCATCTACTTCCCTCACTTTACAGATGAGAATTGAGACCTAGTAAAGTAGTCTTTTTAAAAAGAGGACGTGGTTAATTTGGGGCTCTTCTAAATGAATTTGGGACTGGGGATATTTTTAATTAAAATAAGTATTTTGATATAAAATGTTTTATGTTTTTAATTTTAAATCATTTCACTTAGTGATTTTTTTTTTTTTTTTTTTTGCGGTACGCGGGCCTCTCACTGTTGTGGCCTCTCCCGTTGTGGAGCACAGGCTCCGGACGCGCAGGCTCAGCGGCCATGGCTCACGGACCCAGCCGCTCCGCGGCATGTGGGATCTTCCCGGACCGGGGCACAAACCCGCGTCCCCTGCATCGGCAGGAGGACTCTCAGCCACTGCGCCACCAGGGAAGCCCACACCTCGTGATTTTTTTGAAACTTCATCTTGTAATCTTAATTGTAAAAATGATATAGTGTATTTCTTATAAACAAATACACATGCCATTAAAAATTACATGACTGAATTATTAATGGCTGGCTTAAGAAAAGCTTATTGCTCGAGGAAGTTAAATTTATAAAGTTAAATAAATCTATTCATTTATTTTATGGAAGTTTTAAACTTTCAAGAGAATTTAGAAGTGTTTTTGTTTCATTATAAGTTACTGATTGAATGATGGTAATTGAAACCAGGAAGAAATTTTTAGAGGGTGGCATAAAGAGCTCGTAGGCTCTATTGCTGTGATGGCTTGAATGGGGTTTATATGCAAGGAAACACTATCTTTTTGCCTCCTCCTGTCCTGTACCCCTGAACATTTCAATGCCAATCAGACTTTGAGAGCATACTACTAACTAGAACAAGCTTGGGTGGTTTTATTTTTTAATAAAGCATGTAAAACAGTAGTGCTGAAACAGCATATTGTGTTCAATACACCAGCTGTTCATGTCTTCCAGCCCTTTGAGGAGGGTGATCCTGTACCATGCATCAAGTGTAGGCTCTGGAGCCAGGCTCCTAAGGTTGATGTTTTGGCTTCCCCACTTCGTAGCCTTGTGTGACTTTGGCAAAGGCCTCAGTTTCCTTGATTGTGCAGTGGAGATAACAACTGCTGTCTCATGAGGTTGTGAGGATTAAATGCAAACTACTTGGAAAGCACTTAGCAGTGTTTAGTACCTAATAAACATTCAGAAAATGTTAACTGTTGCTAATATTGTTGGTGATGAGGCCAATTGTTAAAGCATTGGTTATATTCTAATATTAAATTGGTTCTTGGAAAATTTGTTAGTACTATCTACGGATTAAACTTCTTTTACGTAGATTGTATTTTTTAAAAACTTCTGGAAATTTAAATACTGTTTTACTCCCCACCCCCCCTTTTTTTTTAGCTCAGAGGCAAGTGAAAGACATGATATAAATGAACGGCAGTTATTTGTATGTGAAGGTGATCCCATATGTTCTTTGTCCACTTAATTTTTTAATAGGATATCTTTAGTGACTAATACTTTCAGATCTGTAATTTGATGTTTATATCAGGTACCAATAAAGCTTGAGTACATTGGCCATATATAAACTAAATTAACTTAAATTAAATCAGTGGTTCTCAACCAGGTGCAGTTTTGTGTGTGTGTGTGTGGGGGGGGGGGTGGGTGGGTGTCCGCTGCCCAATGGGACATTTGACATTATCTGGAAACATTTTTGGTTGTCACAACTTGGAGAGGTAATACTGGCACCTATGGCCAGTGATACTGCTAAACATCTTACAGTGCACAGGACAGCACTCGTCAACAAAGAATTACCTGGCCCAAAATGTCAATAGTGCCAAGGTTGAGAAACCCTGAACTATAAATCATGGAGCTAATCCTTGGATAATCATTTATGGTATTTTTTTTCCTGGTTATAGCAAATTAATGAAATGTTACAATCAGTTTCTGAATACATTTTTAAAGTTACCGTTCTTGGTATATTTTGAAATGAAAACTACTTTAAAACTCAGTGCTGTTGTTACTTTGTTACAGATGAACCCACAAGATCTTTGAGTGGTCTAATTTTGAAGAATAACGTGAAAGCACACTTTCAGAACTTCCCAAATGGTGTAACAGACTTTATTAAGAGTGAATGTTTAAACAATATCGGTGACTCCTCTCCTTTGATTAGAGCTACTGTAGGTAAGTAATCTGTCACAATTTTGCTTATCGTGTTTTTAACTGGGTTGGTTTCTGATATGGCAGACCATTTCCATTGGAATTTTTATCATCCATTTCATGTTGAATTGTGATGGGGAAAATTTTTCATTGCTGCTTTTGAAATAATGTTACTAAAAGCTCTCTTAATCCAGTGAGACCAGGTTCACTAGTAGTTGCTTAATCAAAGTTGGTTACAGTGGGGCATTAACAAGTGATATTCATCTAGGACTACTGTTTTTTCTGTGGGTTCCTTAATTAATGTCTTAATGTCTTAATGTCTTCCTTGTGTCATACATGGGGTATAATTTCCAGTTTCACTTTCTTTTACATGTGAAGAAAAACTTCTTTGTAAAACATCTTCCGTGCAGGACCTTAGATTTTCACTATTTCCCCCCCTTGTTTTTAATTCATATTTGCCTTGTCTGTACCTAATTACAGTAATTTTTGAGTCTTTTTCAGTGTTCAACTTGTTTTTAGTGCAAGAACAACTTTCTACCATTTTATGAAAGACTGTTAAAATGCTTAGTTCATAGTAACTGGAATAAGTAGGTTTGGGAGCCAATACAACTGACTGTGGGTAAGCACACACATCATCTGGTAGAAGTGGAAATAGACATGTACTGCACAATAGCCCACCAATGGGTAGATTCCATATGCCATGGGGTTTCAGCAGCTATGTTTCACAAGGACCTGGAAAGCTTCTGTTCCTGTGGCAGGTTGGTTAAATGGAATTCAGTTAAGAACCTCCAGTCATTTTCATTAAAAGTTCTCTGCCTTTGTATATTTTGTCTCATGGTAGGTTTGAAAAGTCCCCAGTTCATCTCTTATTCACAAAGCAGAGGCTCTGTAACTTCCCTCCAAATATTAAATATTGCCATTATTAACGCTGATTTTTTTTGTTTTGTTTTGTTTTGTTTTGTTTTTGCGGTACGCGGGCCTCTCACTGTTGTGGCCTCTCCCGTTGTGGAGCACAGGCTCCGGACGCGCAGGCCCATCGGCCATGGCTCACGGGCCCAGCTGCTCCGCGGCATGTGGGATCTTCCCGGACCGGGGCACGAACCCGTGTCCCCTACATCGGCAGGCGGACTCTCAACCACTGCGCCACCAGGGAAGCCCAACGCTGATTTTTAAATAGGATATGTAGAGGGCATTTATAATTTGAGGAAAGGGTCTCCCTAGGTTATTCTCATGGACCCTCATATACTCCTGATTTTCTACCAGACTCTTGACAGTGGTAAAATGGATGGTGTACCAGTGTATACCAGTCTTCTTAAAATTTTTTTAATCTTAACAGTACATATGGTAAATCTTGCCAAGGAAGTGTATTGGGAAGGACCACATTTCAGTGACTGGTAATCCATTAGAGAGGTGTAAAATTGTTTCTCCTTGTTAAAGAATGTATGGTTTGTAATTTTATTATTTCAGTGAACATCCTTTTATGTATTTCATACACAGGTGAGAAAGTTTCTATAGAATTCATTCGTAGAAGTGGTATTACTGGGTCAGAGTGTGTTTTTTAAACATTTAAAATTTTAATAGGTATTGCCAGGCACATCAGTTTTCACTCCCATCTTTGTTGAAACACTGAGAATTACAATTTTTCACTTTTTGCAACTGCGTTGGCATTAGAATATTTTTTGAGAGTGGATGAGATTATATGGGGCCAAATTAATTTGAATTTGTCAGTCTGTCAACATTCTTTAATATTCTCTCAGCAGAAGTCATGAATGTCAGCAGACTCTTAGTACCAAGTTTTAGTTTGTGTTTAATTTTTATTATTGCTTGTTTTAAGACATGTTTGGTTTCCTTTAGGCAGATCCAGAAATTTCTCTTTCCCTCAATTCTTTCATGTTTTAACTTCAGGAAAGAATACATGGCAAGAAGGAACAGATCTATTAGTCTCGCTGCTTTTTGATCTTACCAGAAGGCCACTTAATTGTATGGGTTATATCTTAAAAATGCTATCATTTTAAGACCCTTACCATGTAATTTAATTTTTTTAGTGGAGAGTAAATCTTGGCTAACAACTTTACTCTTTACATTTTTTAACTCTTTACCATTGGGAGCAACCTTCTCAAAACTAACAATGGAAAACTTAAAGAGAATTTATATACACAGACAGTAGAATTTGCTGTTCAATAATAATTATTGAGTATTTACTATATGCCTGGCATTTTGTGTGCCTATCTCACTGAATTCTCAAAATAACTATGAAGAGAGAACTTTTTCTCTTCTTTTAAATTTTTTTTACAGAGTAAAAAATAGAGTATTTTGAATTACATATTATTTGCCTACTGTTTATACTCTTAATTAAGGTGCTAAAAGATCTGTAATCACCAGGCATATTACATTATGTTACTAATACTAAATTTACTAAGGCAGAGAAAATACACAAAATTTTTGTGTTACATACATATTTCTGTATTTGCATGATCCTTAGCTATTACAGCTAAGCCACATAGCACAGTTGAAATAATCCAGTCAGAGTGACATGATCAGTCAGCCTGTGCCAGTAGCCTCCATGATCCAAGATCACTTTGCCAGTGATTCATCCTTGGAATGTTCTGGGCTAATGGCTCATCTACTTTTTCTCTCCCTGCCTTGAGTCATGGCTTTGATCCTAGGTTAAGTCAGAGAGCTGTTCTTACCTCTTTTATGTGTTTTTATTTGATCTAACAGACTCATACTCATCACCCAGTGATAAGTGCTGCTAATAACATTTTGGTGTATTTCTTTCTACTCTTTTGTATGTAATTTTTATAAAATAGGGGTAATTTTAATTAGTAGACCTATTGTTGGAGAAGAGCAGGTTGTAGTCTTTTGTACAGGTACTTGTTAAAAATACAAAGAGGGAAAAAAAAAATACAAAGAGGGTGAAGTGTTGGCAAGCAGGATTAGAAATGGATCTGATTTATGTTGGAGTTTCCACAGATGTACTGTGGTGATACAGTGATCCGTGGTGAATGTTACTGTTGACATGGTTTGCAAGTCGTACACTGATTTGGAACATTTAAACTGTATGTGTGTGTGTGTGTGTGTGTGTGTGTGTGTGCGCGCGCGCGCGCACGTGCAAACGTGAGCACTCACATTGGCTTGTGGTGGTTCACAAGGCAGTATCTAACATAATGCAGGCAGATTTCCTAAAGGGGTGTGTTTTCTTTCAAGGTATTTTGATTACAACTATAGCCTCCAAGGGAGAATTGCAGAATTGGCCTGACCTCTTACCAAAACTCTGTAGCCTGTTGGATTCTGAAGATTACAACACTTGTGAAGTAAGGATTTTTGCTTCATATATAATTTTTCTTTTCTATTTTTCTTTTCATGTTTATTAGTAATATTGAGAAAAAATAATTCCTCTGAAACATATAACTTCAAAACTTAGAAGCCTAAAGTTACCTTTTTGTTTTCTGTTAGTGATCGTGTATCTTACTGTTTAAAGACCGTTAAGTTATAAAACCTCTTTACTATATTTCCTACAAGGAAATATCTTCTGTTTTTTGTATTTTAAAACTATTCTTGTGTGTGTGTGTATATGTAATCAGCAGAGCAATTGTCAAGCTTAATCAGGTGAAGTAGTATTTTTTGAAGATGGACTTAATTAAATTTACCAAATTCCCAGACTGTGGGTACATTTTCAGTGTCTCTAAGTTGTTTTTGTGCCTCTTGTTGTATGGTATGTCTGAGGTATATGTAGTATAGTTTTTTGTTTGTTTGTTTGCGGTACACGGGCCTCTCCCGTTGCGGAGCACAGGCTCAGCGGCCATGGCTCACGGGCCCAGCCGCTCCGCGGCATGTGGGATCTTCCCGGACCGGAGCACAAACCCATGTCCCCTGCATCGGCAGGCGGACTCTCAACCACTGCGCCACCAGGGAAGCCCTGTAGTATCGTTTTAATTATATATTAATTATAATCTCTTGTTTGCCACTGATCAAATGAGTAACAACCTTTCCATTTGGGGAAATGAAAGGGAATCTGTATGGATTTTTTTCCTATAATTTCTTAATGAGTACCTTAACCATTTCTTTCATTAGCAGGCTTCCAGTTTGGATAGAAATCTGTTTTAAATAGAAATCATTTTAGGTGTTTTGCCTCTCTTAAGGCAGTGACTTATCTCCCTCTCAAAAAAGAGCAAGGCTTGGAGGCAGGGCAGGTACAAAAATAACCTAATAAAAAGGAATCAGGTGGTCTTTTTGACTTAACATTTTGTTGTCAGATCTGACTTGGGGAAGAGAGGACCAGGGAGAGGGAAAGCTAGCAAAAAGGAATCTTAAAAAGTCACTCTTCTCCCTCCCTCAAAGAAAAAGAAAACAACCTTGCATTCTCATATATACATTTTCTAGTAATGCCTTGGAAGGTTACAGAAAAACTAAAATAATAATATTTAGCCATCAGGTAACAGTTGATTAAAATTTAAATAGTGCTTTGGTATAATGATAACATAAAAGGAAGCCAAAATTTTAAGCAAGCACTTTCCAAGAATAAAAAGTTTAAACTGATAATCATGAAATTGTGGAGCTACTAAGTCATACAGGATTCTTAAATTAACCTGTAGTGTAGAGAATAAGTCCCAAGATGCTGCTGATAGAATTATAAGCAGAGTAAAGTAGGTGGTTGAGGTAACTGGTAGGTTAGATATTATATACAGGAGCTCTCTAGGTAAGCCACTTGGTTGTAAAGTGGTTGTAGGGGAAATTACCAAATTGAATTGCCTGCCCTTTTAACAACTTTTGTCAATGAATGGTTTACATATAAATAATTTTTTGATGATAATTAAGACCTCCATTTGTGCTTCAAACAGAGAAGTGGTACAATGGTTAAATGCACTTATACGTAAACATAGAGTTTTACATTGTTTTAACAAACTGGTATTTAATAAGAGAAAAATTACTGTTGACGTAAAATTGGCAAGAATACTGCAGAAGTTAAGTTTTTAAATTAGATGATATTATTTACAGTCCCTGACGATCAAAATTCTAATTCTAAGACATTTAATGCTAAAATTAAAATGTACCATTATATTTAAACTGAGGTTTTAAATAACTCAGTGGTATAATAAATTTCTTTTATAGCTGATGATTAAATGTATGGATTTTATGATGCAGGTTTTATGCAAACTGGGAACATTAATCCATACAAATTAGTGAATATTCCTCAGTTTGCTTTTAAAATGGCTTCATTTTTAATTCTAATCATTGAAATGTCTTTTACAGGGAGCATTTGGTGCCCTTCAGAAGATTTGTGAAGATTCTGCTGAGATTTTAGATAGTGATGTTTTAGATCGTCCTCTCAACATCATGATTCCTAAATTTTTACAGTTCTTCAAGCACAGTAGTCCAAAAATAAGGTATCTATACAGCCAATATTAAATTAATTTATAAACGGATACGAACCTGACCACTCCCTTATTTTGCACTACCTAGTATTTTTGCGATTGGCAGAAGATAACTGGCTGTTCTATAGAGGTGGACTTGATAATTGAAATCTACTCCTCTAATGACAGCCTGTGAAATGTCACTCTGCTGAAATTTTCGTTAACTATGACACTTCTCCACCATCTGCATGGTTAATTACATTTATAATGGTTAACAGTCAGGCTTTTAAAGTCCTTTGTGTGAGGCTGAAATTCAGTGTGTTGCAGAGCTTGTCGGGGTTGACACATACTGTGGAAAAATAGCGAGCATAAGGGGTTAGGTAGTGATTCACAGGTGTGTTATGCAGCACATTCTTTGTAACAGGCAGCAATTGTGCAGAAACCCTGAACAAAGTAAAGTAGCAAGGCTTTCTGAACGATCAAAGCCAAAATCACTTAAGAGGGAACAACAGTACAAAGTCCCTGGAGTTAGGAAGAAACCTTTTAGGGTGACAGAAGAAAACGATTTTGTAGCACAGTAGGAAATGAAGCTAGAGGGGTAGGGAGTAGCACATTACAGGGGCGTGTTTACGCCAGTAATCGGCACGCTGTGACCCGTGTGGCCAAATTCAGGCGTGACTTATGAGCTACAAGTGATTCCATAGTTTAAAAGGTTGAAGTGGGTGGGTGGGTAGTAAAGCTGCCACAGAGGTCTTAGGTGGCCCACAAAGCTTAAAATATTTACCTTTTGACGTTTGGCAGGAAAAGTAGATTCCTACTGGAGCAATCTGAACAAGGATATTATGTGATCTTATATGTGTGTCAAACAGGTAGTGGGGTTTTGCATAATGGAAATTGGGAAACCAGTTAGAGCCTCTTGACATAGTCCCGATGGGAGATTATGGTTTGGACTAGAGGAGAAGTGGAGGTAGTAAGTGATTAGATTATGGGTATATTTTTAACAGTAGTGCCATTAAGAATTGCAATGGGATTAGATTAGGTATGTCAGAACACATAGGCTGTAGAACAGTCCGCATTTTCAGTTTCAGAAGGAATGCATACCCATTATTTTAAAATCTAAAATAATTCCCATTATGTCCCCATCCAACCTCACACTCTTGAGAGCGAACATGTCCTTCCAGACGCTTTTCCACTTTCTTAGTAGCGTTAACATATTGCTCCACAACCTGCATTTTTCACTTAACACGGAAAGAATGTGAAGGATATGTTTAATACATAGGGAATTTTGACTCATTCTTTTTAGGGTGTGTGTGTGTGTGTGTGCGCGCGCGCGCGTGTGCACGCATGGCTGTACATACACTGTAATATTATTATGGAGGAACGTTTAAATTCTTGCCAGTCTTCTGTAAATGGAGCAGAGCTTCTTCAATTAGTGTATTTTGAATTTTGTTTCTAGGTCTCATGCTGTTGCCTGTGTCAATCAGTTTATCATCAGTAGAACTCAAGCTCTGATGTTGCATATTGATTCCTTTATTGAGGTAAGATTTGTCCTCCCCCCACCCCACCTTATTTTTGAGGAGGTTAGAAACTGTTCATTGCATGTAGTTTTATTTTATAAATACGATAATTTATAATTATGAGCTGTCAATATTTAAATTATTTCTGATAGTATTAAAATTGGGTACAGTATAAATTTTGTGATTCTCGTTAACTGAAAATAAAAGTACTTTTCCTCTCACTGAGTTTTCTACTTGTGCAAACATTGATTATGGTATGTCTGTGTTTAATATCTTGATTAAAAATTTCTACCTCAATATACTGTTCAAATTGCATATGGACATTAAATCTCCCAGCTCATTTGTGATATTAGAAACATGAAGAGGTTGAATAAACTTAATTTGATAAAGAATCTGAAGGTATAAATTAAAAGGATAGTACTTCTCTTTTTCCATTGGTTTTCAGTGTAAAATGAGAAGTTTCAGGGGGGAAAATTGGCTGTTAAAGCTCAGCGAGCATTTCTAATGGTACTTTTTAACTTTTTGATAAAAGCAGAAAGACAACAGGAGCATAGTTTTTTGGCCATTGAATCCTAAGCAGTAGAATTTCTTTTCAGAACTTCTGCTTGATAACAGCGATTGTGAAAGGATTATTAAAGTTCCTTTAGCACTTCACTTTTATTTTCATCAAATGAAATTTAAATAGTCTATTCCTTTTCAGCTCTTCTTTAAAAAAAAAAAGTCCTTCAGAGACCATATTTCTGGTATTCCTGTTGGGAAATTACAAGAAAGAAGTGGGGGAAATTATGTCTTTTTTTTCTCATCACTTAAATTGACAAGCTTCTTCTAAACATCTTTTACCAATAGACTACAAGTAGTAGCCATTAGAATCCTCAAGCCATTTGAAAATTGAAATGAAAACATGCATCTTAAATACATTTTACTGAATACATACTGTGACTCAGGCACTGTGCTTGGTGGTAAGGATACATAAAGAAATTTTATGCTTCAAGGTGTTTTCAGTCTAGTTTGGTATAGAGGGTAGTGGACAGTATTAGAAGTCTGGAGTAAGACTGCCTGTGTTCAAATCCCAGCTCCACAGCTTAGTAGCTTGTTAACCTTGGGCACCTTATTTAACTGGTATTTTCAGTTTTTATAAAATAAAGCTAATAATAGACTTACCTTGTTGGATTGTTAAAAAAGGTATTGGCTAAAAATAAATTGGAACAGTGCCTGCTACAAAGTAAGCACTCCACATGCTAGCTACTGCTATTATTTTTAGAAGCAGTAGTAGTTTTTGTTGTAATTATAACAACATTAGTGTTCTTCTCTCGTGACTTATTAAAGAGAACAGTAATAGACATACCAGCATCTTATACAGAAATATAATTTAGAATAAATTCTTTCTGAAAATAAAAATTCCACAGGTCCATACTCAGCAAGTGGAACAAGAACGTTTCCTGACATTTAATGATATTTTCCATTAGCGTTAAATACCATATTAACACTTCTGTGCTACTTGGTAATCCAGTAAGATTCACCCAGTTCTTCATCCTGTAAGAGTAGTAAACCTCCAGAGGAGGCGCCTGACACATGGTAGGCTCTCAGTAACTATTTGCTAAATCAATAACTGGTTAGTTTTCTTCAGTCACCAGTGTTATTATCGGGGGCTGAAATCATGCCTGCTACATGTGCTGGTACTGATGAAAAGTGTATTGGTTACTAATACTTGGCTATAACATACCTTGGCAAAGCTGGGTATTCATACTTAAGAGAACATCATATTTCACAAAGGATTTATATGCGCAGCACCTGCTGGAAAAACCGTATTCTTTCTGACCATATAAAATTAAAAGAGCAACTACAGAGTTTTGAAAGCCTCAGAAGTAGAGATAGGACTTGGAGAAATGAAAGTTTTAAAAATGCTACTACAACAGTACTTCACATATTGTCACATTTGATATTTAAATTTTTCCATTGTCTTACCCGTTTCTTGTAATATGATTTCAGGTTCATCTCTCTGGAGATGTTTCTGTGGTCCTGGGAAGAGACAATGAGACGCATTGGATTTTACTTAATTATTTTAATCCTCTTTTTACTGCTTTCAATATGTGTGTGTATGTTGTGTGTAAATAAAGTAAAACCTCAGGAGTGAGATAGGGAAGGCTTAATTGTTTTTTCTTCTGACATCTCCACTTGAACCTCTGCAACAGACAGCTTTTTCTAGTGGAGGCTTGTTGGTATAATGAAATGAGTGTGGACTCACCCATGATTTTGTGAAAACCAAATTCAGATTCCCCCACTTGCTAGCAAGTTATATAACGTCTAAACTTGTAAAATTGAGTAGCAGCATCTTAGAGTTGAGAAGGTTAATTGAAACAGTATTGTTCATTCCCACTTTTTTTTTAAACCTTGTAGAGAAACTTAACAGCATAAAGCATAAGATCGATTGCTACTATTACCATTTTTTCAATAGTTGACTCAGTGAACGACAGCAGTTTAGGGTCACATTGTTGGAAACTCAGTGTATATTTCCCAATTGTTGGTGCTTTTATAGAATGTATGCCTATTGAGAATCAGTATTGGTAGGAATAATCTCTTAACAGACAGTAATTTTGAAGAGTAAATCAAACTGTATTTTAATGATTATCTCTAATTCTGGGTGATCTGGGTGAATGCTCCTGTGTCCTAGTGACATGGTTTTATTCTCATAAACTAAAGATTACTTCAAGATGCAACCACTCATACTCCGAAAAATGGCTTTAGATCATTTACCAAAATCATAGTTTTTGGCAGTTATCATCCTGCGTCTGTCTTACTTTATAATCTAATGCTATAAAGTATTAGTAGGGCCAGTTAATTCATAAGCCTTTATCTGTACAGTATCTTCTTAGGGTTTCTTTAAATGTTGCCACCTTGCAGATTATTGGTTGTTATGTATAAATCTTTCTAGTATGTTGGAATACTTAACTAGAAGAAAATATTTCTTATGCAATAGAATCTCTTTGCATTGGCTGGTGATGAAGAACCAGAGGTACGGAAAAATGTGTGCCGGGCACTTGTGATGTTGCTTGAAGTTCGAATGGATCGCCTGCTTCCTCACATGCATAATATAGTTGAGGTAATACAAGCAGTTTAAAGGCTTTCTCCTCATCTTCCCCTCAAGAAAAATCTTGGGCACAAAACGTGTAGTGTGAAGCCACTGTCTTCCAATTTATTTGTCACATTTGTTGCGGGGGGGGGACTATAAAAATTAGTTATCATCTTAAAGTTAAAAATTATCTTTATGGCGATCTTTCTTTCATGAGATATAAGATGTTATAGAGGGGAATGTTGTTTAAAGGAGTAGATAGCTTTTAACCAGTGTAACTAAGAAATATTTAGGTTATTTGTATTTATTTGATATGGGTTAGGCTAATAAAACTATAATACTTAAAAGAGTTTGTTTTTGACCCGTTAACTGGTAAATTGATCTGATCAACTTTTGATTTATGGTAACAGTGGTAACAATTTCTGAATAGAAAATATGTAACCATTATAGTGAGTTCTAGCAGACCATTTAGATTTTAAAAGGCTCTCTTTCAGTCCTTACGTGATTAAAATAATTTTACTAGGATATTGTAAGTATGTTGAGCACAGATAGTTGTAATTAAAGGAAGGAATACATAATAACATAATTATTATTAGGACAAAGTAATTTGTTGGGCAATACTCATTATTGCTACAGTCATACCTAGTTTTCATATTGCTGAATATAGTTGTACTTAAAGGATGGCATCTAAGACCAGTTAGAAGAAGGCTAGCATTCATGATGTTCAGTAACTCCCTTTCTAAAACATTAGGAAAGGTAGTTGTAGTGATAAGGATATGTAGAAGCAAAAGATGGGGATAAATTACTTTCCCTCTGATAAAGATATTCTCTCTGTAAAGTGTTTAGAAGAATCAGGTGAGGTTGGTTGAGAGTTTAGTGAGAGTTTGGGGTTAACCAGAAAGTTAAGAAAGACATATAATCATTTGCCACGTCACAGCTGGGGAACCTAATTTACAAGGCTACAGTTCTTTCTTCAGCAATACCCAGCATAGTAGTAGAACATGGTAGGGGCTAGCCTGTCACAGCAGTTGTGTTGCTGTATTTTGATGTGTGAGATGTTTCATTCAAGAATTCATCACTTGACCCCAGATTCAGTCCCAGGTACATTGGGAATTCATGCCTTTGATTATGTTTATTTTGTTTTTGCATGTAAGGTTTTTTTGGGGGGGCGGTGGCCACGCTGTGCACCTTGCGGAATCTTAGTTTCCTGACCAGGGATCGAGCCCAGGGCCCTGGCAGTGAGAGCGCCAAGTCCTAACCACTGGGCTGCAGGGAATTCCCGGTATGTTAGATTTTTAAAAGAAGGGTAGATTTGGATAGATTTGGAGATCAGAAATGTACCTCCAACTTAAGAGTGAATTTGGCTTGGTATGTTCAAAGGACATGAAGGACATGATAAACCTATTTTATTGGCAACTAGAAATTATATAGTTGACAAAGAAATGCCACTACTTTTTTCCAAATTAAAAAAAATTAATTTTTGTAATTGTATAATATCTATATATCTTTTTAAATATGTGGAAGTATATACAGTTGACCCTTGAACAACACAGGTTTGAACTTCATGGGTCTACTCATTCCCAGATTTCTTTTTACTAAATATGTACTGCAGTACTACACAACCCAAGATTGGTTGAATCTGCAGATGAGGAATTGGATACAGAGGAACCGTATATATAGAAGGTTGGCTATAAGTTATAGGTGGATTTTTGACTGCTTGGAGGGTTGGCATGCCAACCTCACTGTTCAAGGGGTAATTGTAATTATAAGACAGCTTGGGTGGTTATGTTATAAAAATGATTGTCCATTTTATGAACAGTTTAATGGTGTTTTTTATTTTGATGCATCTATGAAGACAGTGTTTGAATATTAATACTTTTTAAAAATCTCAGTGGTTTCATGAAACAATATACGCCTATATAGAAGCAGATAAATATGAATTGGACACTTTACATTAGGCAACATTCTAAAGCAGTAGTGCTTAAGTTTGGCTGCTTTTCAGAATTGATTAGGAAGCTTTTTTTAAAAAATCCAAAGCCTAAGTCGAGAACCACTGTAAAAGTGCAAGACCCATAGTAAAGGACCGTTAACTTGCTGAAATTAGATTAGTTTTATTTTAATTGTATGATTTAAACTGATTAATACTAAGCCTCCTTTGTTTATAGTACATGCTGCAGAGGACCCAAGATCAAGATGAAAATGTGGCTTTAGAAGCCTGCGAATTTTGGCTCACTTTGGCTGAGCAGCCAATATGCAAAGATGTACTCATGAGGCATCTTCCCAAGTAAGTGTTCCTTCTTACAGATACTCCCTTGTTGTTAAATTTAGCAGTGATTCCTCATTTTCATATTTTTAGGTTACATTCTTATGCCGTCAGGTAATGAAGTTCTAAAGAAGTCAGACTTAATTTTACCGATGCTATAAGTAAAGACATTTTTAAAGAAGCAGTTACTTTTGTTTTCTAAATTACATGAGGGTGGTTTATGCTGAATTATAACTAATTTTGGATAATCCATGGCACAATTTTTTTGTAATCTTATAATTTGACTATGGGGTCTCGTGGATTTCCTACTAGTTGTGATGCTATGCAATTTTTGGTCAATCTATTGTTACGCCTATTTTTAACCCAGTGAATGCTGTTAAATCAGTTATTTTTTTTAATATATTTTTTCCAGTCTTATTGAGATAAGTTGAATTTGATATAAAACAGCATATTAGTTTTACGTGTACAACATAATGATTTCATATATTAAAGTCAGTTACTTTAAAAAGTAATGCTCATGTTCTTTTGAAAATAAAGAAAATACAGGCTCATAAAAGAAAATTAACATGTAGAAAACTTAAAATGTCTTGGATTTCCACCCCCTTGAGTCATCATTGTTAGTATTTTTGGTGTGTTGTCTTTTAATGTTTTTCTCTGTTAGTACCATATACCAAATGTGATATATTCAGAGTGTTTTGGGAAGAAATAAATTTGGTAGTATGTACGTGACATCTGGCTATAGTTGATGCTTAAATATTTGATTTTACTATTTTGTGGTTGGCTCTTTTCAGTTATTGTAAGTTGTGCACTTTCCTCCATGTCATTAGTCTTTAAACTTTCAGTACTGTTCCATCATGGTGTGTGTACCATGTATATATAATCGACTCTTCTTCTTTTGTTGAATGTTTAGTTGTTTGCCCTTTTTTTTTTTTTTAACTCATAAATAATCCTGGACTGAGCATCTTTCTTTGTCCATAAGTAGTGATTTCTTTCAAGTAGAGTTCTTAGAAGTGATTTTTACCAAGGTCAAAGGGCCTGAGCATTTTAAAGCGTCTTCATAAATATTCCACATAGTTCTCTAGGGAAGTTATACCAGTTTACACCCCACCAGCAGGGTCCCATCTTGTCACAACTTTTGCAATCCATTAATCATAATTTTTCCAGTCTTAGCCCTCTGGATGAGCAAAAAACAAAACCGTTTGTTTTAATATGTTGTTGTATTAGTGGAGTCACATTTTTTTCAGAAGTTAGGGTACTTGGATATTCTTATTTTCATGTAGTCAGTTAAGTTCCTTTTCTTTTCCAATAAATTCTTTCCCTACCGAGAAAACAAAGCCACTTATGTCTTATTCCAGTCAATCTAGAATTTATTTGGGAGTAAAGTGCAAGGTGATGTGCTAAATGGATTTTTCCCCCCTTAGGAAATTCATATATTAATTATTCTCTTCTCCCTGATTTGAGATTGCAGTTTTATGATATGCTTGTTTCTTACCATAGGATCATATAATCCTAAAAGTTATATAAACAGACATTCTTATAAAACTGAAGAGATTTTATTAATGAAAACCTAAGCTGTAACATTAGGAGATGATAAGAGCAGTTATAGGTTGGTCTCTTTTATTACCCTAATAAAATCTAAACATTGGTAAGCAATGAAGAACTTGGTAGCAGGCTAAAAGATCAGCAGTTCCCATTTAGTTGTGTGCTATGTGCGAACATTAAACAACCCATTCCAGTGATAAATGGATTTGATTTATATGTCTTCCAAACCACTGGTTTGGGAACCATTTTTAGATTAAACAAGACTGCTTTTATTTTTGGTTCAAATAGTGTATTGTGAGGATGGGAAAATACCAACATCAGTCTGATCCGGAGATTAAAAACACAGTAAAAGAACTGTTTTTCCTAGATCTGTTAACCAGATTCTTGTTTAGTATGAGCAAAAAATGTTTGCTGAGGAATCAAAATTGTTAATGTGATGAGATCTTTCTTATTAAAATGAATTCACATAGAAAGCATTAAGGTAATAAAGAGTAAGGTTAAACTCTTTTATCTTTCTGGGCTGTGTCGTGTATTCTTGTTTTTTCTTTTCCTTTTTCTGTTTTTTTGTTTTTTTTTTTTTTTTTTAGCCAGTACTATGTTCTATTGATTATTGAACATTTGCTAATATATTTTGTTATCTGGTAGAACGGGTCTTCTTTTTTTCCCCTGAATTATTTTTTTTCCACCTTTATTCTTGTACATTAATATCTCCTGGGGCTTATTTATGAATTAATCCATGTAAAACAACTAACCCAGTGCTTGGCATATACTTAAGTACTCAGTAAACACTCATTGTTGGTATTAACATCATTGCCTTTCCATGATGTTGCGTTAAAATTCTCTTCTTGTTTTCTACATGAGGCTTCAGGAGAAAGCTTCTTAAGAGTTAGATTTGTTAAAAAATAATGATCTGCTTTGTATGACTGGAATTTGTCAGACACATGCAATATTGCCACGTGGTCACAGTTAACTCCAATATCTCTTTCCTACCTCACTTTTTGACTTTCCCCGCCTTATCAGTCCCCTATTTCCTACACATCTTCTTATTCTTTCTCTATCTGGCACAGATATCATGATCCACAAATCAACAGTACTGACCATAAACCTCCAGCTGCCCCCTGCTCTGGATTAATCGAACTGTCTTTGCTACTTCTTAAATACTGTTGGGAAAAGTTACACTGCTAGGAGGATTGGTGGCTATAGAAATCCATGGTCTTCAACATCAAGTGGACCCTTCATACCATCTGCCAATTTTTCCTGTTCCAGATCAGCTTTTATCTTCCATTCACCAGAGCAACTATTTGATACCTTTATCACTCTTTTGAAGTTCTCTTCATTCAATTTGAGCACTTCTGCTTTGTAGGGAAAACAGGTGACCCTTCACGTTTTCCCCAAAACTTATAGATACATTTTCATGTGAATTATCTTCTTCCTAACCAGGCTTTCTATTTATGGTCTTGGATAGCATAATTTTTTTCTTATCCTTAGGGACCTCACTCTATCAAATAGATAAATTCTCTCTTTAAACTTTTCCCTCTCTGCTGCCTTAACTTTTTAGCTTGCTGCAGTTTCTTTCATCTTAAAAAGATTCAAAGAATAGATGGGGCTCACTGTCTTTACTTCTTTACCTCACCTCAGGTGAACTCTTCAGCATTTTATGGTCTGCCATCCATCCTCATCATTTTCGTGAAATTATTGACAGATATCATAAATGATTTAACTGTTGGTGATCCAGATGGAGTTGGTTCTCTTGCAAGATCCCTGTAGCTTACACAGTATGGTTCTGTGTATTATAATTTTATTTAGTTATGGTATACTAGCTATAATGTTGAATTACTACCGTTAATCTATTTTAGAATTTAGAAGGACTTTGAACATGAAAGTTTGGGTTGCTCATATTTTCCTTTTTACAAATTTGAAATCCCACTGCTTCCTTTTTACTGTTAGTATTCCTTTGGTTAATGAGGGCTTGCAAAATTACCTCATTGAAAGTAGAGGTGTGCTTAACATTGGTTTCATACATATTTATTTAGTGTGTCTTAAAGCATGTGACTATTTGAAGTAAAGCCACAGCAAACACTGAGGACATTAATGTGGACAGAGATTTTTACATCTGGGGTAAAGAAAGGAAATCTACTTAACATTTATGGCCTTGTGGAAATAATATTACCTCTCTGAGCTTTAGTTACTCGTTTGTAAAATAGGGATCATGATACTTTTCTCACTAGGTTATTAAGAAGGTGCTTTATTAATAACCCCACAGCTGGTACTCATGAGTATGAGTTTCTTTTGCCTATTCACACTTTTTCCATGCCCCCCAGAACAATGAAAGGTAGAATTTGGAAGCAGTGGACTGTGGACATTGTAACGTGTTTCCAAAGTATTCTCTCATACCTTTTGTCCTCAGTAGACTCATTTCAGTGTGTATGATTGGACAGTGAGGAAACAAACCAAAGTTTAAGAAAGCTATCCAAGATAAAACCATCATATCTACAGAAGGAACTGAAATTAGTATTTTGACCTTTACTTAACATGTTTTGATATATTTTTTTTTTAACTAGTCATCATAAATATTTCAGTATACCTGGAATTCCATGTTTACAGACATTATGGTTCCCTTTTGGTGACAACATAATATTTCAGATTAGATATAATATTCTGATTTATTTAACTATTTTCTTATTGGAAGTTTAAGTTCTTAATGTCTTAAGAAGTTAGAATTTAAATTTCCAAACTTTTTATCAGACTATGATAACCTTGTCGGTAGAGCTCTTTTTTTCCTTTTTGATTTATTTCTTTTGGATTAATTCCTTTAAGTTTACTGTTTTTATATTTTAAACACTGTCATCTCTTTTATTAAAAGGAATACAAATACTGAATGTAGGCTTATTGTAAAAATGTCACACCATTTAGAAATAAAGTAGAAGATGGATACCGTACCTTTTTAGCCCACTCACCTCTCTGAAGACAACAGTTTATTGTATAGCCTTCCTAGATAGTCTCTGTATATAAGTTATTGTATAGGTAATCTAATTTTTTAAATAATTTTTATTGGAGTATAGTTGATTTACAATGTTATGTTAAGTATCAGATGTACAGCAAGTGAATCAGTTATGTGTGTGTGTATATATATATATATATATACGCACACATATATATTTACGCACACATATATATTTACACACACACACACATATCCACTCTTTTTTGGATTCTTTTCCAATGTAGGCCATTACAGAGTATTTACTAAGTAGCATTCCCTGTGCTATACAGTAGGTCCTTATTAGTTATCTATTTTATATATAATAGTGTGTATATGTCTATCCCAATCTTCCAATTTATCCCTGTCCCCCTTCCTCCCTGGGAACCATAAGTTTGTTTTCTACATCCCTGACTCTTTCTGTTTTGTAAATAAGTTCCTATGTACCATTTTTTTAGTCTCCATATATAAGTGATATCATATGATATTTGTCTTTGACTGACTTCACTCAATATAACAGTCTCTAGGTCCATCTGTGTTGCTGCAAATGGCATTATTTCATTCTTTTTGTGGCTGAGTAATATTCCATTGTATATATGTACCACATCTTCCTTATCCATTCCTCTGTTGATGGACATTTAGGCTCCTTCCACATCCTGGCTATTGTAAATAGTGCAGTGAACATTGGGGTGCGTGTATCTTTCCGAATTATGGTTTTCTCCAGATATATGCCCAGGAGTGGAATTGCTGTATCATATGGTAGCTCTATTTTTGTTTTTTAAGGAACCTCCATACTCTTCTCCATAGTGGTTGTACCAGTTTACATTCCCACCAACAGTGTAGGAGGGTTCCCTTTTCCCCACACCCTCTCCAGCATTTATTGTTTGTAGGTTTTTTGATGATGGCCATTCTGACTGGTGTGAGGTGATACCTTATTGTAGTTCTGATTTGCATTTCTCTAATAATTAGTGATGTTGAGTATCTTTTTATGTGCTTTTTGGCCAGCTGTATGTCTTCTTTGGAGAAATGTCTGTTTAGATATTCTGCCCATTTTTGGATTGGGTTGTTTGTTTTTTTGATATTGAGCTGCATGAGCCGTTTGTAAATTTTGGAGATTAATCCCTTGTTGGTTGCTTCGTTTGCAAATACTTTCTCCCATTCTGGGGGTTGTCTTTTTTTGTTTATGCTTTCCTTTGCTGTACAAAGGCTTTTTTAAGTTTAATTAGATCCCTTTTGTTTTTGTTTTTATTTTCATTACTCTAGGAGGTGGATCAAAAGAGTCTTGCTGCAATTTATGTCATAGAGCGTTCTGCCTGTATTTTCCTCTTAAGAGTTTTATAGTTTTATAAATGGCTTTACATTTAGGTCTTTAATCCATTTTGAGTTTACTTTTGTGTATGGTGTTAGGGAGTGTTCTAATTTCACTCTTTTACATGTAGCTGTCCAGTTCTCCCGGCACCACTTATTGAAGAGAGTATCTTTTCTCCATTGTATATTCTTGCCTCCTTTGTCATGAATTAGGTGACCATAGGTGTGTGGTTTTATTTCTGGACTTTCTATCCTGTTCCTTTGATTTATTTTTCTGTATTTGTGCCAGTACCATACTGTTTTTATTACTGTAGCATCGTAGCATAGTCTGAAGTCAGAGAGCGTGATTCCTCCAGTTCCATTTTTCTTTTCTCAAGATTGCTTTGGCTGTTTGGGGTCTTTTGTGTTTCCATACGAATTGTAAAAGTGTTCATTCTAGTTCTGTGAAAAATGTTATTGGTAATTTGATAGGGACTGCATTGAATCTGTAGATTGCTTTGGATAGTATAGTCATTTTGACACTAGTGATTCTTCCAGTCCAAGAACATGGTATATACATCTCTCCATCTGTTTGTGTCATCTTTGATTTCTTTCGTCTGTATCTTATAGTTTTCTGAGTACAGGTCTTTTGCCTCCTTAGGTAGGTTTATTGCTAGGTATTTTATTCTTTTTGATGCGATGGTAAATGGGATTGTTTGTTTAATTTCTTTCTGATCTTTCACTGTTAGTGTATAGGAATGCAAGAGAGCTCTGTGTATTAATTTTGTATACTGCAACTTTACCCAGATTCATTGATGAGCTCTAGTAGTTTTCTAGTAGCATCTTTAGAATTTTCTATGTAGAGTGTCATGTCGTCTGCAAACAGTGACAGCTTTACTTCTTTTCCATTTTGGATTCCTTTATTTTTTTTTTCTTCTCTGATTGCTGTGGCTAGGAATCTCTCATTATTTTTATCTTAAATGGAAATATGCTTTATGTGTTTTACATGTAGAGGGCTTTTTGTTTTTTCAACTTTACTTAATTTGTTTGTTTGTTTGTTTTTGGCCGTGCTGCATCCAAAAATAAGATCCTTGCAGGATCTTAGTTCCCCGACCAGGGATTGAACACTGCAGGGCCCTAGCAGTGAAAGTGCAGAGTTGTAACTGCTGGACTGCCAGGGAATTCCCAACTGTAATTTATTTTTAACCAAGCCCTTAATGATGGAAATTTAGATTGTTTCCATTGTTCTTGTTCTTGCATCAGGGAACATTGGTCTTTAAAAATTGGGAATATTTGTTCATATATTTGAGATAAATTCTTAGGGGAAAAATTGAAAAAAAAATTATTGTTTTTATTTCTAAGCACTCTTGATAAGTAAGCTATCTTATCCCCACTAAGATTCCATCCAGTAGATCCCATGCATGAGTATTTAAAAGGCCTGAGATATATATTGGGAGTATTCATCGTCTGAGAAGGGCAGACAAAGAACATGCTATAAGGCAATATTAGCAGTGGTGGTTGTTGTATTGGTATTATTAGTATTCATGAGGTTGTTAAGACTTTGAGATCTTTAGATCTTTGTTTCACGAATTCATTTCTTTATAGGTTGATTCCTGTGTTAGTGAATGGCATGAAGTACTCAGATATAGATATCATCCTACTTAAGGTAAGGAAACTATTTCCTGATGAATAGGGAAGATTATTTTTATGGACTTAGTAGATCTTTGGATTTGACTAACAGAACATTTATTTAGAGTAGGCCCTATGTAAATAGGCTTTCTGTTATATAGTATGCTATGGAGTTCAAAGATAATGAATTTGGGTGGTAATAGATTCTAGCTTAATTGGAACTAACTAGACGGTGACACTAATAGAGTTCGGATCCATTTCCTGTTAATACAAATTGTTCGGAGTTTATTTTAAAATATGTTAAATACGTTCTGATCTTGATTCAGATACTCTAGATTATACCAGCTGGTGGGAAACCATATAATGTGGTTTGAAAGTGCCTGATATCTAACATGGGTTATGTGATAGCCTGTTCTCCCCTTCACAAAGAAATATTTTCTGCCCAGGGGAGTGGTTCTTAATGAAGAGGTATACAGTTGACCCTTGAAAATGGGATGTTAGCAGCATTGACCTTCAGCTCAGTCAAAAATCCCTGTATAACTTTACAGTTGGCCCTCCGTGTCCATGGTTCCATATCTGCAGATTCAGCCAACCATGGATTATGTAGTAGTGTTAAGACTTCATTTATTGGAAAAAAATCTGCATGTTAGTGAACCCGCACAGTTCCAACCCATATAGTTCAAGAATCAACTGTATTTCAAAATAATATGCATAACCCCATCTGAATATTCTCATTCTTCCACTGATATACATATTAGCTTATAATGAATATAACCAAAATTTTCCTTTAAAAAAAATATACAGGGTGATGTTGAAGAAGATGAAACAATTCCTGATAGTGAACAGGACATAAGGCCACGTTTTCATCGATCAAGGACAGTGGCTCAGCAGCATGATGAAGATGGAATTGAAGAGGAAGATGATGATGACGATGAAATTGATGATGATGATACAATTTCTGACTGGAATCTAAGTAAGTCAGAGAGGGAGAAGCACAGTCGCTTGCTTTGCTAACAGTTTTGTTGAGAAATAATTCACATACCATACAGTGCCCTCATTGCATACAGTTCACATACCATACAAAAGGTTACAGTTGAGTGGCTTTTAGTGTATTCACAGAGTTGTGCAACCATCACCACAGTAAATTTTGGAACATTTTTATCACCCCGAAAAGAAACCCTGTACCCATTAGTAGTCACTCCCATTTTCTTCCAGTTCGCTAGCCTTAAGCACCGACCAATCTATATTCTGTCTCTAGGAACTGTTCTGGACATTTCCTACAAATGGAATTATACAAAAAGTGGTCCTTTGTGACTGACTTATCTGTTCATCATTTGATGGACATTTTGTTTCCCCCCTTTGGCTATTGTGAGTAATGATGCTGTGAAGTTATGTAAAGTTTGATGTGTAAACGTAAGTTTTCAATTCTCTTGGGTATATACCCAGGAGTAGGATTACTGAGTCATATGGTAACTTTATGTTTAACCTTTTGAGGTACTACCAGGCTGTTTTTTAAAGTGGCTCCACCATTTACATTCCCCCCAGCAGTGTCTTAGGGCTCCAGGTTCTCCACATGCTTGTCAATACTTTTTGGTTGTCTCTTTCTGTTATAGCCATTCTGGATGTGAAGTGATAATCTTATTGTGGGTTTGTTTTTGTATTTTCCTGATGGGTCTGCTCTTCATTTACTTGTCATTTTATTCCTTAAAAAGACTTTATCTCACACTGTCATTTCTCAAAGGGGTATATATTTTGTTTGATACTGTGAAATAGAAACATTGACCATAGAAAACAACTTTTCCTGTTTTCCTAACATAAACTTATTTTTTTGTGTGATAATTTGCATGAATATTGATTATCATGCAATTTTCCAAAATTATATAAATTGCTTTTGTCATATTCAGACTTACAAATATGCTTTTTAAAATCTTGGTTTTCAACCTTACTTGCAAATCCACATCATATATTAAGCCTGCATTCTGGGCCACATACTAATTAGATAACTTTGGGGAGAATCTAGACACCTGTGTTTTGCTTTTGCTTGCGTGCTGGTTTTTAAATCTTGCTGCTCTAGTTCACAGCACATTTCACGTTTTGGGCCATGTAATTCTTTGTTGTGGGATCATCCTGTCCATTATAGGATTTTGAGCAGCAGCCCTGATCTCTGCCCAGTAAATGGCAGTAGCGCAGGAGGTGGGGGGAGAACACACACAAAATTGTGACAACCAGCAGTGTCTTGAGACATTGCCCAGTGTTCCTTGGGACACAAAATCACCCCCAGTTAAGAACCACGCTGTGATTCAGAGGGTTGAGATTTCTAGTAACTAACCGATAGAGCAATTAAGGACATGAATCATCAGCCTGAACTCTGTAAATTATTTGGAATTATGCTGATTACTGCCCATTTAGTTTCCTATAACTAACAGTTCCTTAGAGTGACTAACGTGCCCAGTGCTAGGCCAAGGACTTTGTATGCCTTTCACATTTAATCTTTCCAACAGCCTTGGGTAGGTAAAGATACTGCAAAAAGAGAAACTCCCTATGGTTAGCTTAGCTAGTACTGGTGGCACATGTAGTTTTGGAACCCAAATCTCACACAACAAGAGAACCCAAGGTCTTCATTACTACCACAGAATTACTTCCCAGTGTATTCCTACTTTAAGGTTGGTGGGGAGCATGCATTAAGATTTAATGTAGATAACTGCAAAAGTAATAATGTGTGTTGAATTGGGGTGGGGGGGAATACTTCCTTTTCACATCCCACCCATCATTATGTTCTTCCAGAAGTTTTTCTATGCAGATACAGAAAAACGGGTATACGGGCTTAACCAGCTTTTGTTTCGCTTCGCTTTCTTGCACTTCATAGATAACTGCATTTTTTATAAACTGAAGGTTCGTAGCATCCCTGCACTGATCAAGTCTGTTGGCGCTATTTTTCCAACAGCATTTACTCACTTTGTGACACTGTCACATTTTGGTAATTCTTGGAATATTGCAAGCTTTTTTGTTATTATATTTGTTAGGGCAATCTGTGATGAGTGATCTTTGATGTTACTGTTGTAATCGTTTTGGGGCTGTGTGAACCATGCTCATATAAGATGGCAAACTTACTAATTAGTAAATGTGTGTGTTCTGACTGCTCCACTCACAGCCGTTCCGCATCTCTCTCCCTCTCCTTCAGTGTCCCTGTTCTCTGAGATACAACAATATTGAAATTAGACCAATTAATAACCCTTCAGTGGCCTCTAAGTGTTCAAGTGAAAGGAAGAGTCAGTTGCATGTCTCTCACTTTATTTTGTTTTTGGCTGCGTTGGGTCTTTGTTGCTGGGCGCAGGCTTTTCTCTGGTTGTGGTGAGCGGGGGCTACTCTTCGTTGCAGTGCGCGGGCTTCTCATTGCGGTGGCTTCTCTTGTTGCGGAGCACGGGCTCTAGGCATGTGGGCTTCAGTAATTGCAGCATGCAGGCTCAGTAGTTGTGGCTCGCGGGCTCTAGAGTGCAGGCTCTGTAGTTGTGGCACACGGGCTTAGTTGCTCTGCGGCATGTGGGATCTTCCCAGACCAGGGCTTGAACCCGCGTCCCCTGCATTAGCAGGCGGATTCTTAACCATTGCACCATCAGGGATGCCCCACGTCTCTCACTTTAAATCAAGAGTTAGAAATGATTAAGCTGGGACTTGAAGCCCGCGAACTCCAGCTACTGAAGCCTGTGCACCTAGAGCCCATGCTCCGCAACAAGAGAAGCCACCACGATGAGAAGCCTGCACACCACAGTGAAGTAGCCCCTGCTCACCGCGACTAGAGAAAGCCTGCACGCAGCAACAAAGACCCATCGCAGCCAAAAAATCAGTCAACTAATTAATTAAAAGAAATGATTAAGCTTAGTGAGGAAGGCATGTAGAAACTGCGGTAGGCCAGAAGCCAGCCCTCTTGTGCCAGTTAGCCAAGTTGTGAGCAAAAGAAAAGTTCTTGAAGGAAGTTAAAAGTGCTACTCCAGTGAACACACAAAAACAAAACAAGCAAAACAGCTTGAATGCTGATAAGGAGAAAGTTTTTGTGGTTAACCAGCCACAACATTCCCTTAAGCCAAACCTAGTCCAGAGCAAAGCCCGAACTCTCTTCAATTCTCTGAAAGCTGAGAGAGGAGAGGAAGCTGCAGAAGAAGAGGTTGGTTCTTGAGGTTTAAGGAAAAAAGTCTTTATATCTCCATAACATAATGCAGGGTAAAGCAGCAAATGCTGATGTAGAAGCTGCAGCAGGTTATCCAGAAGATCTAAGATAATTAATGAAGGTGGCTGCACAAAACAACAGATTTTCAATGTAGACAAAAGAGCCTTCTGTTGGAAGAAGATGCCATCGAAGACTTTCATAGCTAGAGAGTAGAAGTCAGTGCCTGGCTTCAAAGGGCAGGCTGATTCTTGTTAGGGGCTGATGGAGCTGGTGACTTTAAGTTGAAGCCAGTGCTCATCTACCATCCCGAAAATCCTAGAGTCCTTGAGAATTACACTAAATCTACTCTGTGCTCTGTAAATGGAACAAGAAAGCCTAGATGATAGCACATTTGTTTATGACAAGGTTTACTGCATATTTTAAGCCTACTCTTGACATCTACTGCTCAGAAAAGATGATTTCTTTAAAAATATTACTACTCATCGACAAAGTACCTGGCTACCCAAGAGCTCAGGTGGAGATGTACAATGAGGTTCATGTTTTTTTCACATCTGCTAACACAGCATTGATTCTACAGTCCATGGATCAAGGAGTAATTTCAGAAATACACTTTGTAAGGCTATAGTTGCCATAGGTAGTGATTCCTCTGAAGTATCTGGGCAAAGTAAATTGAAAACCTTCTGGAAGGGATTCACCATTCTAGATGCCATTAAAAACATTTGTGATTCATGGAAAGAGATCAGAATATCAGCATTACATTAACAGGAGTTTGGAAGAAGTTGATTCTTCTTAGGGGGTTCAAGATTTCAGTGGAGAAGGTAACTGCAGATGTTGTGGAAATAGCAAAAGAACTAGAATTAGAAGTGGAGCCTGAAGCTGTGACTGCATTGCTGCGTCTCATGAGAAAACTTTAATGGATGAGGAGTTGCTTCTTATGGGTGAGCAAAGAAACTGCTTTTTCTTGAGATGGAATCTACTCCTGGTGAAGATGCTGTGAAGATTGTTGAAATGACACCTGAGGATTTAGACTATTACATAGTGTTGGTTGATGAAGCAGCAGGAGTGTTTGAGAGGATTGATTCCAATTTTGAAAGAAGTTCTCCTGGGTAAAATGCTGTCAAACAGCACTGCGTGCTACAGAGAAATTGTTCACGAGAGGAAGAGTCAGTCCATGCAGCGAACTTCACTGTCGTCTTATTTAAGAAACTGCTCATAGCCACCCCAGCCTTCAGCAGCCACCACCCTGATGAGTCAGCAACCACCAACATCAAGGCCAGACCCTCCACAGAAAGATTACAGTTTTTCAAAGGCTCAGATAATGGTTAGCATTTTTTAGCTATAAAGTATATTTTAGTTAAGGTATGTACATGGTTTATAGACATAAAGCTATTACACACTTCACTAGACTACAGCATAGTGTGAACATAACTTTTATATGCACTAGGAAACCAAAAAGTTCAATTGACTCGCTTTGTTTTGGTGGTCTAGAACTGAACCTGCAATATCTGAGGTAGGCCTATGTCTTCTTTTTAGGAGGGAAGGCTGATGTTCTAGAAGTGAAATCAGATCATATGTACTCTGCTGATTCTTTTCCATATATCATGCAACTCATTCTGTGTCAGTACATAAATATTTCATTCTGTTTCCTGGCAGTATAATATTCATATGAATGGGTCTACCATACAGTAAGTATAACTAAGACCCTTTTGATGAGTAAGGTGTTATTTCTGGCCAACGTAACCGCTTTATTTAAAAAAAAAAGGGGGGCAGTCGTATACAGGATTAAATATCTTCAAACTTTGTAGAGGTAAAAATAAAGTGTTGTACATACAACAAATTTTATCTGTATATAGATACAGATAGATTTATAGATATATAACTATAAATGATAATGGAAGTTAATGTAATGTCTTTGAATTAAATATTTCCTTAGGAAAATGTTCTGCGGCTGCCCTAGATGTTCTTGCAAATGTGTATCGTGATGAGCTTTTGCCACATATTTTGCCCCTTTTGAAAGAATTACTTTTTCATCATGAATGGGTTGTTAAAGAATCAGGCATATTGGTTTTAGGAGCAATTGCTGAAGGTAAGTCTAAATCAAACTTGAACTGTAAAGTCCTCAGTAGGTGCTAATGTGACTAGGCTACTTTAAGGACTTGTTACTCTATAAGCAGAAACTGTTTACGTACTTCGCTGTCTTGTGTTGCTAATAAGACTATTGAAGTAGGTGAGACTATGATCCACATTAACCTTAAAAACGATATTTGAGTCTAAAAGCCATCTTAGGATAAGTTTTTACTTTGAGCTAGTTAATTATTATTAAACAACCATAGACTTACTTATAACCCCAGCCAGATATTTTGCAAATGCTTTTGTTATAATAAAGAGAACAGAAAAAAAAAGAGAGAACAAAATGAGAGGATTCTGATGTCAGAAGCATCCCTGTTGCTAGAAAAATAACTTCTATAGGTAAGTGTAAGAAACGTAAGTCGTGTCATCATCCTCTATAAAGGATCATTATTCTGTCCTAGCTGTAAACATCTATCTACAAGAAATTGAAGCATTTTACAGGCATTTTTGAAAGCCATAATTTCTGTAGCAGAAGTAAAATGAGCTTTCCTAACCCTACTGAAAGATACTTAAAGAGCAGTTAGCGCTCATTTCAGTTATTTCTTTAAAATAATTTTGGAACAGATTATTGCAATATATTTATTGGAATGGAGATGATCTGAATATGTTTCATGGATGCACGTATCAGTTTAGTATGCAACTGAAATAATTTTGTTTTAACCAAATTTCAGCACTTCCTGAAATAGTTCTGTGGTTTTTATTCCTAGGTTGCATGCAGGGCATGATTCCGTACCTACCTGAGCTCATTCCTCACCTTATTCAGTGCCTCTCTGATAAAAAGGCTCTTGTGCGTTCCATAACGTGCTGGACTCTTAGCCGCTATGCACACTGGGTAGTCAGCCAGCCCCCAGACACGTACCTGAAGCCATTAATGACAGAACTGCTAAAGCGTATCCTGGATAGCAACAAAAGAGTACAAGAAGCTGCCTGCAGGTGAGACATTCTTTGTTATCTGTATCTTTGACCTGATGGTTTTATAAATCCAAATGAGACTCTACCTAGACATCCATATTTACTGTTTCTTCACATTTTTTTTTCCTTAGTGGCTTTAACAGTGGCATCATCTTTCACCCTAATTCCCACACAGATATCTGGAGTGGAAGTGGCAAGGGTCCTACTCTTGAAGGAATAAAAAAGTTTGAGCAGAGTGACATTATTAGTCGACAGGTCAACTGTGATAACAAGTTGCCACATGGTGATTCAACTCCAGTAGCCACTCTATCAGTTGCATTTGGGACTGTCTCTGTTTTTACATCAGATCAGCAGTTAGTTTCATTACTACCAGCATTTCCGTTTTCTGGAACAAACCTTCATGTTCTAAAAAGCCTTGCCACCTAATGTTTATAGTTCTTAACTTTTCAAATAAAATTGCTTTTACTGTTGACTTTGTTAATAAGAAATAGCTGTTGAAAGAGAGGAAAGTAAATTTCAGTGTAGCTGGACTTTACCAGATCTGAAGCAAAAATGTCTGGAAGAGTCCTAATTCGTAAATAATGTGAAAGAAAGTTAAACAAGGGAGCTTTGGTAATTAATAGCACTCAGTTTTTTTTCAAGCGGGGGGAGGATACCAATTATGCTTGGTTTCCTGTAGATTATTCATTCAGCAAGTTTTTTTTTTCAGTTCTCTACTAATTGTTAGGCATATATTAAATGCCGAGCTTACATTCTCTGTGTCTTAAAATTTACAGGCTAGTAGGGTATACTGAACAACTATATAATTATAATTTGTGGAAGGTGCCATGAAGGAAATAGATATAGCTCAGTGTTAATGAATAAGACTTCAGTTAACAAATGGCTTAAGCCTGTCATTTTAGGAAATTCTTACCTGGCTAAAACAGAAGAAAATAACCTTAATTTTACAAACGAAGGGCCAGATACACCTTAAAGTCGAGACACATTTAGGTATAAATTGAAGTAATTGCCCTGAGGCCCTGGAGTTTGTTCATTTCTTGTATATTTGTCCTAAAAAATAAGCTTCAAATAAACAAATGTATAATAACAAATGCACTGTGCATTCTAATATATAGTGTGGAGCCTAGAGAAAATTTTAAACTTTACTGAGGAATAATTGACAAAAATAATTGCATATACTTGAAGTGTACCACATGTTGATTTTGATATACGTAAGCATGGTAGAACAGTTACCAAAATCAAGATCCTATAGAACATGGGTAACTCTTTTTTCTGTGAGAATGCTTAAGATGTACTCAGCAACTTTCAAGTATACAGTGCTGTGTTAACTATAGTCACCATGCTGTACATTAGATCCTTAGAATTTATTCCTTTTTTTCTTTTTTTTTGAATTTTTTTTATACAGCAGGTTCTTATTAGTTATCTATTTTATACATATTAGGGTGTATATGTCAATCCCAATCTCCGAATTCATCCCACTACCCCCACCAACCCCGCCACTTAGAATTTATTCTTATAACTGAAAATTTGTGCCCTTTGACCTCCAGCACCCCATTTCCCCCTCCCACTGAGAGAAACATTTGAGAGATCGTCACACTGCTATGTTCTCATACATCTCAAAGACCCTAAGTGTTAAAAAATGTTCCTACCATTTAACAGTTTCAATTCTGATTTCATTAATCTGGAACATCACTAGAATGTAAACCCCCCGAGAATGGGGACATTGTTTTGTTCATTGCTATGTTCCCAGCACTCAGTCACTAAATAAATAGTAAACAGCAAATAAATTGTTGAATGAACCAACAGTAGTTTTAGATTTTACCATTGTAGTTAAGCAAATGCCCGTAAGTGACAGCATAAGGAATGGGAAAGAAATGGTTAAAAATAAGCATCTGGTGTGGTACGGTAGGCAAACATGCATGTAAAGTGTAATAGGTATTCTATAAACTGTAGACTTAGATTCCTATCTCTGTTGTAAACTGTTTCTTTTGTACAACAGTGATCTCTCTCTTTTTTTAAATTATAGTGCCTTTGCTACCCTGGAAGAGGAGGCTTGTACAGAACTTGTTCCTTACCTTGCTTATATACTTGATACCTTGGTCTTTGCATTTAGTAAATACCAGCATAAAAACCTGCTCATTCTTTATGATGCCATAGGAACATTAGCAGATTCAGTAGGACATCACTTAAACAAACCTGTAAGTACCTATGATGAACTGTTACGAAAAAATTAAATATAAAGTATAGTTACAATCAAAAGGTTAACATATTTGAAAATTAACATGTTTGGGGTGATGTGAACACTTAGTGTTTGCTGCTTTAAGAATGTAGAGCTGAAAAAGACAGCAAGTGTATTCACCTTTTAAGTAGTATTTTAAAAAATAAATATGTGCAGGGTGTGAAGATTACAGGAGCATATGACATGAATGCACCAACACTTTTTAGAGTGACTAAAGGAAAGAGGATAAAGGTTTTATACTCTGGATTTCAACTTTTACTTAATTCCAAGTAGTTTTGTGTCTCATTTAATAAACACTAGCTTTAGAGTACCACATCTAGACATCTGTGTTTTCTCACTGGAACTTACAAGTATGAGGAATACACTAAGGTAAAATAGTTAAAAATTAGGGTAATAGGTTAAAATGCTAAATAGTGGTACAGAAGTGTGGCTAGGAAGCCAGACTCTGTCTCTAGTAGTGTTAAGAATAGAAGAGATGGGTGGAATTTGATTTGTTTAAATACGATTTAAGTAATATTAGAATTTTAATATAGCTCGAAATTCCCTGCTGAAGAACAGATTTCATGTTTATGATTACTCTCTGAAACATCATAAGAAAATGTCTGTGTTCATACTTAAAACTTGGTGCAGGACACTTGTTTGTGGGTTTGCTTTGATGTTGGTGGTTTTGGTTTTGTTTGGTGGGGGGATTCCTAATAGATTAGACCATGTAGAATCTGTGCTCCTGTTTACATGATTACTATGTTTATTGACTTGGTTGCGTGAATTCTTCCGTTTTAGTAAGCACATTTAAATGATTATGAATTTTTTTCTGCAAATGTCTTTAATAAGTTTACTTGTCATTTATAACCTACTCAGCAGGAGTCATTACATGTCACAGGCCCCAGGACTAAAAAAAAATTCAAAGAATGAGTCTTAAAATTCTTTCAGTAATAATTTTACACAATTACTGTAAATGGATTTTAATTTTCATACACTCAAAATGGACTAGTTTACATATGGTAGTGGAGCTTTATGTGTTTTTCATCATTGTAATTAGGAATATATTCAGATGCTAATGCCTCCACTGATCCAGAAATGGAACATGTTAAAGGATGAAGATAAAGATCTCTTCCCTTTACTTGAGGTATGCTAAGCTGGTAACATTTAGTTAATCTGTGTTTCATCAAAAAACACGTGTTCAAATCTAAAATGGGTGTATGTGGTAAGTGTTAATTTACATTCTGAACCATTTCTGTTAAAATGCTGAATAAATACGTAACATGCCGTAACTTTAATTATGGTACATCTAAAATTTTCTGTTTTCACAGAAATACTGTGAAACAGAAAAAATGTAATGGATGTGTTATGCTTTTTTTTTTTTTAAGTAGACAATGGATTGAATTGTGTATGTTTTCTAGCCTGCTCTACTTATTTGATAGCGAATTAGCTTGGAGATCTTTCCATATCAGCATATATATGTCCATCTCTATTTAACTATTTCTTTATATGGATATATAGCCATGTCATAATCGACATAAATTCTTTTATCTATTATCTATTGTTAATACATACATATACTCATGTGAAGTAGCATTGGGACTCTGATGGGAGGGACTTCACTTTATACCTATTCTGTCTAGTGTGAAGTTTTGTTTTCTTGTGTATTTAAATGCTTTTTTTAACCCCCCAAAATTTATATGCTCTTCAAATAACTGAATACATTCTCACATGTGGTAACTTAAACCTAGATGAATTGATATTGCTAGAGCCAGTTCAGTCATTCTTGTCCCCCTGTCATTTCAGGGGTCACCACTTCTGCCATGGATTGTCCCTAACCAGCAAAGTAAAAACTTCTGTGACAGAGCAATGGCTAATCCTGGGCCCAACAAAACAAGAATTATTATTATGACTAGATATATTTACTTCCAGGCAGGGGCTCAGAATGTGCCCAGTAAAGTCCACCCACAGTATTGACCAGGATGGGAGGATAAATAAATGTCTCTCTTACATTTGAGGAAAAAATAGGAATACAGAATACTTAAATTTTTTCCTGAAAGATAATGTTCATTAAAGAAACCTTTACATTTTTTTGAGGAAACCTCCCCTGACCAGCTAGTAAACTTAACAGCAATGAATGGCATCCAAAGGAGAGGTTTGAAAAGGTAAACCTGCTATGCTATAGACTAGTAGAACAGGCTCATAAGTGACCGGAATCTTATTGAGTACACTTTGAAGCGTTTATCATAATCTCAATTATACCTAGAAGTTTTACACATCTGCGTTATCCTTTTCTAGTGCCTATCTTCAGTTGCCACAGCCCTGCAGTCTGGCTTCCTTCCATACTGTGAACCTGTGTATCAGCGTTGTGTAAACCTAGTACAGAAGACTCTTGCACAAGCAATGGTATTTTTTAAAATTTTTCTCTCTCTCCCTTCTTGGCATCAAACATTTTTCTAAGGATAGGCATAATGTATACAAACTTTTTCAATAATTGATTCAAAGTAAGTTTTCAAAAAATTTTGTCTTAATTTCAGCTGAACAATGCTCAACCAGATCAGTATGAGGCTCCAGATAAAGATTTTATGATCGTGGCTCTTGACTTACTCAGTGGCCTGGCTGAAGGACTTGGAGGCAACATTGAGCAGCTAGTAGCCCGAAGTAACATTCTAACACTAATGTATCAGTGCATGCAGGTGAGACTTATGAAATTGAAATGAATTGAAACCTGGTTTTCTGTGTCACATTGGGGTTAATGTCTTCTTCTTCCTTGCAGGATAAAATGCCAGAGGTTCGACAGAGTTCCTTCGCCCTGTTAGGTGATCTGACAAAAGCTTGCTTTCAGCATGTTAAGCCTTGTATAGGTAAGAATATTTTCTATTGCTGTGATGTGCTTTTTATTTTATTTTATTTTTTTGGCGGTACGCGGGCCTCTCACTGTTGTGGCATCTCCCGTTGCGGAGCACAGGCTCCGGACGTGCAGGCCCAGCGGCTGTGGCTCACGGGCCCAGCCACTCTGCGGCATGTGGGATCCTCCTGGACCGGGGCACGAACCCATGTCCCCTGCATCGGCAGGCGGACTCTCAACCACTGCGCCACCAGGGAAGCCCCTGTGACGTGATTTTTAACATTATTTTTCATCAGCTATGGTTTTCATTATTAAACTGAAATTCCATGAAATCCCAACATTTATAAGTGCACATTTTACTGGTTAGAGCTGCTCTGATTCAAGCAGGCAGGATGGGAACCCCTGTTCCTTGTTTTTTTGAATTCACCATCACTTCAGCAGCTCGTTAGGCATTCATGTGACTGGAGAGAAGTTGGAAAAGTATTACATGCCCACCTGTGAATCCTTGGTCCTATATGCTAGTTCATGGATACTTCTTGAATAGCCTCTCTTTTTTGGTAGAGGTACCCAGTAATAATAATAATCAGGTTTTCTCAGGGTAAACCAGCATAATTTTTCAGGTACTATAGGAAACTTCAAACAATTTTCTTAAAAGTAAATAATGATTTGTTTCTGTTGAAGTGGCATAGCATTTGTCTTAGCCTTTTGTGAAGATAAGAAGGGATTCCTTGAATAATGTAACCTGATTTGCTGTCAGACCCATGGATTAAATGGGGTTTTGGTTATTTTCCCTTCATTTCTATATCCCATCATTTAATCTTAGTTTAAAGCAGTGATCTAAAATGGTTTTGTTGTTGTTGTTTTCATTTGATAAGGTGTGCTTTGGGGGGGGGCCCTCCAGTTTTTACTAAGATGTAATTGGCATATCATTGTATAAGTTTAAGGTGTGCAATGTAATGATTTGATATATGTATATTTTGGGAAATGATTACCACAGTGTTTAATTATAACATCTATCACCTCACATAGTTACAAATATTTTGTGTGTTGGGGGGGTGAGAACTTTTAAGATCTGCTCTTTTAGCAACTTTCAAATATACAACAGTATTGTTAACTATAGTTATAATGTGATATACTACATCCCCCAGAACCTAACTTATTTTAGAACTGGAAGATTGTACCTTTTGACCTTCAGCCAATTCCCAGTTATACTTTTCAATAATAACTGTCTTTCTGAACTTTGAATAATAACATTATTTATGACGTATTAAAGTAAACCATCAAGTTAAGCCTAACTCCTCTAAATGAAAGTGTAATGAATTCTTGTTTTATGGAAAGCTTGTTCTACAAATATTTTCCACCTGATTTAGTTTTTATGAGTTTAAACTTGTATGAAAGATTACATTTCTTTTTTTATTTTATGACTTTATAGATCATGTACCTTCTTCAGGAGGTACAGTGTTTCTAGTTGTCTCCCTGTTTTTAATGTTAGCAACCATGATGATTATATTCCAGGTTAGTGTTTCTCAACTGGAGCGATTTGGCAATGTCTGGAGACATTTTAACACTGGGGGTGTGTTACTGGTGTCTAGTGGGTAGAGGCGAAGGATGTTGCAAAACATCCTACAACACATGAGACAGCCCCCCGCCACAATAAAATAATCTGACCCAGATTATCAGTATTGCTGAGATTGAGAAACTGTGAGATCGACTGGTTTATTAGGGGTTAAAAAATGATATTCTAATTCTTCGTTTAGTAGTGAGAATGCATATATAGAGACATTTCCCATATCAATAAATTATTGCCCTGAGGTACAAATCATATAGGAGAAGAGGCAGGATAATTACTTGATTCTTTCTCTTTATTTACCAGTTTTCAAAATAATAATTGATTTCCAGCATCTTCCATAGGTATCTATATTATGTTTCAGAGTTTAGTTTGTGTTTGTTAGAGTGTCAGTATGAGCTCATGATGCTCAAATTGTCCTACCGCTGGCAACAGGAGCTTTACCAACTTGGGTCCAGAGTCTTTTCTGGTATGAAAAAATAGTCCAGGCTTGTTTTGTACATTTCCTGCCCTTAGCCTGCGATGGGACATTTCTCTGATAGCCCTTTTTCCTTTTAAATGGAAGGTGATATTTAGAGACCACAATCTGAGCACTAGGATAAAAGTTACTGTAAAAGCCAAAATCATTGATTTAAATTTTTTTTCTGAGTGTGAAAAACCAGCTTTGAAGAAAGTTCTATTGTATCATGTTTTCCTCACTTTATTTTAAATTTTCTCAGTCTGATGACAAGAGAGATTACTCTGACCAGCTCTTTTTAATGATACTTAAAACCAAAACTTGGGCTTCCTGATACATTTCACATGAACGTTCAGTGGCCAGATATTGCTTCCTTCAGTTTCTTAAGATAATTATTACCAACAGCTTTTTTTTTTTTTTAAAGGCTGTTTCTTGCCTAGATTTCAGTTTCCATCTGGTAGATTTCCTTTAAAGCACAAAACACTGCTATTGAGAAGTTTACTACATAGTTTTTAAAAACTTTTTTTTCTAGCTGATTTCATGCCAATATTGGGAACCAACCTAAATCCAGAGTTCATTTCAGTCTGCAATAATGCTACATGGGCAATTGGAGAAATCTCCATTCAAATGGGTAAGATTTTTTTCCCCTTTAAAAACATAAATTTTGATAATTTAATATTTTATAATGAGCATTATATATATGAATATTATATCACAGTAAAGGGGGCAAAAATATTTTACATTGATATTTTAACAGTGAAATTTTTCTTTTTTGTTTTCTCTTTTGGGAATGATCTAGGTATAGAGATGCAGCCTTATATTCCTATGGTGTTGCACCAGCTTGTAGAAATCATTAACAGACCCAACACACCAAAGACGTTGTTAGAGAATACAGGTACCATATGACTGAACTGTTACGGTGAAGAGAAAATTATTTGCCTTTTAATTTTACATTAAGATGTGTAGAGAAACTAAAGCAAAGCTAGCTTTAGAAACCCAGCTTATTAATTAACAGCTAATTTGTATTCTCAGTAATGAAATGTACTGTTTTAGCTTCATTCCACAGCCAGTTTTCAGAAACTTTCAAAAAAAAAACCACTTTCTCCCCTGTTATAGTGTTTTAATACTCCCTAAAATGGGCCCCAACTAAAATAACTATTGAATGATATAAATTTTACTTTTACATTAATTCAGAGAATACCTGGCAGCTGGGGAGTAATTTTTTTTTTTTTAATTTGTAAAAATGTAGCCAAAAATAGATTGCATTGTAGTGGCTAGTTCGTTAATAATGGCATATGTATTTTGTATTTTGTTGTATATTCTTCTTCAGATTGGGAACTTAAAGCAGTATCTTGTGGGATTTTTATTCAGGAGGCTTGTTTCTCTTTTGCATTTATAGAGAGCATGTTTATATTAAAGAGTACCTTCCATACTATAAAACACATTTCAGGGTGATTTCTTTCCACCCTCCCTGATTTTTTAAAAAGTAAATTTTGTTTTCAATCAGGCACATCTTTTTCTTTATATACTAAGACAATTCCAGTAGTATATTCATAGTCAGTGAATGCCTTACCAATATACTGGACAAAGAAACAAATAAGTTTTTCTAAATAAAAATTTATCTTCAAAGGTATTTTAATTTTACATTTTTTAATTATAGAAATTTTATTATATCCTAATGTGATAATTAATGTGATTATTGGTATGGAAGGAAATCTTTTAATTATGAAACAGTTATATGGCTGTTTGGCTGTATGGGTACTGTTTATATCATGAAGTGAATTAGATTTTCTTGCTGAGAAGTATAAAAAGCTATGTATAGGATGGTTATGAAATCTTGTCAGGTTTTTATCTCTTTAGAATGCAGTACCTATACATGACATTCAGATTTGGAACACTTGGCCATTATCAAATTACTGTTGAACCTTAAGAAACTTCCTATTTATTTTTAAATGTGAATGCATAACTGCAAATAAATGTTGAGTGTAATGTATATTAAAGTTTCTTGTGGGATATCAGGTGGTGAATTTGTTATAGTTCCTTGAACAAATTGGCTTTATATATAAGAATATATGAATCTACCCTAAGTAAATCAAAAGATAGTTGATAATGCCCTTCAAGTTGATGGATTGAATTGATATGATTAAGAAACACACTTGAGATTCACTGTATTATTCTTATCACAAGTGACTGCAGAAAATGTTTCTTTTATTCCATCCCCAAAGGAGGGGGGTGGATAATTATTAAAATAAAATCATTGTCAGTGGGTAATATCTGTATATTTTAGCAACTTAATTACCATTATCTTAATATTTCATAAAGCCAATTCCTTAGTATATGCAGTTACTTGCTTTTTTTCTAATTAGTATATCCTACACTGAACTTTTTCAATGGACCATCATCTGCTTTATCGCATGTTTCATTGGGTTGTTCATACTTGCCTGTTTAATGAGAATGTTGCATAGTTTGTGTCTTTTGAACATAGGTTTTCTTTCTCTTGCTTCATATGAATCTGCTGGATTTTAGTATTATCTGTGTAGTTTGCTTCAAGTAATCCTTAAACATTTTTCTTTACCCCCCCACCCTTTTTTTATGAAAGGTTAACCTGTAAGTTTTTGAGAGAACACCATTAAAGCACCTCATGGTTTGTTTTCTGTTTGTTTTTTTTTTTCCCGTTGTGTATAAATGTATTTATATGTAATGTACCTTTGAATTGCAGAATGCAGTTCTGAGTTGCACTTGTTTTTAACTCTTTGTAAATTTAAGGACTTAACTGAATTTTGATGGTGAATATATGTTTGATTAATTCCCACTTCAAATTTTTAAAAATAAAATATTAGCATGTAATCAGTATGTTTTATTATCTATTATCATGTGCTGTGCATTTTATAGCAAGGACAGAATATTTGTTCCTTTGGTCCACATGTCACATGTCATTACAGTGGACTGTCTAAATTTCCTTTTTGTCAAACAGGGTTTGAAATTAGTGGACTGTTTGAGTTATCATATCACCATCAGGTTTTTTTTTGGAACGGGATTTGACATAGCACAGCAATTTTCCAATCCATTTATTCAGTATGTACCACAACACCTAAAATTTAATAGTTGATTTTGATATCAGGCAACAAATGGTCCACTGGCTTGTTTTGGAAATGCTGGCAAACAAACCAAAATTATACCAAAATTTTGATCAGATTCCTAGATAATTTTCAAAGAATGGAAATCACATAGAAAGCTACGTAAAGAAGTGAGAAAGCTTTTAACTGTTAACTTCTGAGAAATGTGTTTGAATAGACAATTCAGAAATGTAATAATTTACATTTACTAGTATTTCTTGGGGGAGAAAACGTAGATTTCATTGTTAAACTGAAATTTCAACTGGCTTTGGAGGAAGAATCTAAATCCATCTGTTTAATCGCTCATCGTTTTATTAACAGAATATCTTGACGATTGAGCGAGAAAAGCAGTTCATCACGGTTTTTGGTGTTCTCTCAATCTTTAAAGTTTTTTTAATTCCTTTTGTTTTTCTTTTTCCAAGAGTATGCCATATATGTTGCTGCCCCTTATTATAGGGGGTGGTAATAAACAGCACTGGTGAAATCTTATGTTTATTATCATACACAAATTCTGTTGGTTTCTGTTTCTGAGTTATTTGTTGTTTTTTCTTTATTTTTTCTCCTTCCCCCTCATTTGCTCATGTCTTGGTTGGCGTTTGGTGGTGTATAACCGTGATTGCGTTACCTTAGCAATAACAATTGGTCGTCTTGGTTACGTTTGTCCTCAAGAGGTGGCCCCCATGCTACAGCAGTTTATAAGACCCTGGTGTGTATTATTCAATCTTTTTTTTTAATTCATTTTTCTTCACTCTTTCTTTCTCTTTCTATCTCACTTTTAGATATATTTTCAGTTGGTTACAAAAATCACAATCCTTTATCATTGCCAACCATGTGACTAATCTTGTCCTATCAGGTTTGTGAGGTTTTTCAGTAGCATCGTCATGTATATTTATTTTATGTTGTGGCTAACGACTAATTGATGCATGGGATAAGATTGTCACATGCTTGCTGTGTTAAAAAGCTTGATTATACATAAAAAGCATTTAAATATCCACCAGTAAAATAAAGATGCATGCAAATTCTATAAATTTAGGTTTTTGCATTGTTTCTTTTTTAGAATTAATTTGAAAACTTGGATTGCATTAAGAAATACATGTTTAAATTTGTTATGTATAAAAATCTTATTTGCTTGTTAATGTAAAAATTAAACATCTACATCATAAGTTGTATAATAGTAGTTTCTACTGTGGCAGTATATCCTATGTTCTGCTTCTTTCGATTGACAGTCTTTCAAATCAAGACATTTTTAGTAGTGTTTAATGGAATACAAGTCATAATACAGTTTTAAAAATGGGTAATTTACTCTTGGATCAAGCTCATTAATAGTTTAAATGGGAAATTAAAATCAGTTGTTATTACTTAGATGCAATTTATTAGTAAGAATTGTGAATTTCAAGGTTTTCACTATATTGAGATTAGATGGGCCCAACATAATATAGTAAGTGTGAGAAACTTAAGCTTTATGAAAATTCTTTGAATATAAACATTATCTCTACTCTGGTGCTTATTCCATTAAATACTGTCCATTAGTATTGTAGTTGAACCTGCTTTTTACTTAAATGCTAAACTCAATTCTATAATTTAATAGGTGCACCTCTCTGAGAAACATAAGGGACAATGAGGAAAAGGATTCAGCATTTCGTGGGATTTGTACCATGATCAGTGTGAATCCCAGTGGAGTAATCCAAGTAAGATGTTCAAAAGGATTTAACTTTTAATGTTCTGAATTATGAAACTTTTAAAGTTTAAACTATAATTATTAAAAATATTACCTATTTTTACTGAAGATACTGAAACAAATTATGTTTTAAATGTGTATTTCCTAACATCTTGAAATGATGATGCCTATTTTTATTTCCTAAATGTTTTTTTGGTCCTGGCATATAATAACAGCAGATTGGGAGAATAAAAGTTATATTCTTGACTTGAATTAAGCCAAAGCTTCTTTCATTCACATTCAAACGTCATTTATTTACTTTATAAATGCTTCCTAAAACTGTGAATATCAATTTGCTGAGTTTGAGGCTCTCTACACTTCAGAGGGTGATCAAATAGTAGGATACTCTTTCTGTTACTTAGATCAGAAACTCGGTAGTGAATAAAATAGAATACTGAATCAACCATTGAAACTGCTTTAACTTTTGAGAGTTTATGATTTAGTGATTTATTCATCCTTAATTTCATTTCTTACGCTATTTCATTCTATATTTAGACGTCTTTAGCCTTTAAAAAATTATTTGGCAGCAGTACTAAACGTGAATCTGATCAAACCTCTGGATCCAGCTGACACACAAAGCATAAAAGGATGTGTTGATTTACACCATATGTATGAAATCAACAAAATACAGGCTGTGGGGCTATAGGTTAAATGTCCCAGGTTCCTCAACAGATAAAAAAGAAAGTATGGGAGGGGTTTTCCAGAAAATAAACTTTCACTTTCAAGGGATAGGTGCTTTGAACATTTTTTAACTGAGACCTTTTGATACTTCCTATCTTACGTTGATTACTGTGTTGTTTGTTAATTCAGGTTTAGAAACATTGTGAAATACCAGCTTATAAAATTCAAAATTGATGTAGGTGATAGGCATTGAAAACATATGAAGTAGAACTGGAAAAAAATCTTTTGGCTCATTTTAGATTTGTATAACATTAATAACTTACTATTAAAACAAGCCATTACTGTCTTAAAAGATGGTCCCTAGTTGCAAAATAACCTCCTGGCATTGAGTTTCTGGGTTTTTTCCAATACTTAAGAACTTTGTGTCACCTTTAATACGTTTTAGAGGTATCTGATGTGGTATATACCATATTAAGAAGGAGCATTTTCATACAGCGGTTTTTTTTTTTGTTATTGTTGTTTTTCCTTTTGCATTAACATTTAAGACAGTGACAGTAACACGTGTGGTCATGAAATCGCTAGTAATTTAAAAGTTGGTATAAATTTCTACTTTTCACATACTTTATTTGGGTGTGGTTAAAAGAAAATGTCTGAAGTTTTATTTATGTTTAAATTTTTAATCACAAATTCTACATGTATATATAATTTAAATTTTTAACATCAGACTGATATTCAGAAACAGGAATCATAATTTGAATAAACCATAAACTTTGGGCATGTGGAATTTAATTGGCTTGAATATGTTTTGTGCACATATTTTAGTATTAGTGATTTTTTTTTGAAATTAATGAGGTTTTCTGAATTTAATAGTAAAATTTAAAGTAGTTGTACATCAGCAGTATCTTGTATGTTGAACTGTTGTTTCAGTAAGATAGTCGAACTTGAAAAATACTTAAATGAAGTATTTCAAGCATATACCTGTCATCACCTTGTTCTTTTAGTCAGAATAACGTGATTATCTTTTAAATAATAGTCTGAGCATTGGGGGTTTTTTTTGTTTGTTTGAGTTGGGTTGGGCTGGGTGCTGTTTGTAACTGCATAATTTTTCTTCTAACTTATCATTTCATTTACATTTCTATCTGGAGGTGGATCTTGAAATTTAGATCTATAAATTCCTATGCTTTAAGTCAAACTTGTTTGGTATATACTTAACCAGCTTTGAATTATTTCTAGGCCAATCAGAACTGTAAAATTATTGAATTTATATAGTTCTATAAATGAAGATTTTTTAAACTGGTGCTTATTTGATGCTTTCAGTCCTTGCTGCTGCTACACATTTACTAGACTGGGGTTTTGTAATGTAAGATTAAATACTGGGTTGGCCAACAAGTTCATTTGGGTTTTCCTGTAGCACTAAATTCCGGTATAAACTGAATAAGTTAGAGGTTCCTTGATGGTAGAGTAACAGGGACAACCATTAAGAAATTACTTTAATTCCTTATTATAGCTGTTTTAAAAAGTTTTTTTTTTTTTTACCTAGGATTCTGTTGATATATATTCTGAAGTTTACATGTAGCTTTTGTTGTGTTTGACAAATACAGTATCAATTGAAGATGTATTTCTTGCTTGTTATAGGATTTTATATTTTTTTGTGATGCTGTTGCATCATGGATTAATCCAAAAGATGATCTGCGAGACATGTTCTGTAAGGTAACTAAAAAGTCTTTATGATGCACATCATGTGACTGTTACTTAGTTGGGAAATTTAAATTATGTTTTTATTTCATATGAAACTTAGACTCTTCAAATCAGTACTGGTAGACTATATAACCTTTGTTCTTGGTAATAAAGAAGTTGACTTGATCTTTTCTTAATATACAGTCGTGACTTTGTATCAATAGAGCATGTATTTTAAAAATATTTTCTCAAGCAGTACCACTGATTGATGAAGTCCTGTTATCCCACCTATGCAAAATAGCATGTATTTTCAAAGATGGCTGACTAAGATTGGAGTATAATATAATCTATTGAACAAAGTAAATCTAACTGGTCACAGCAAGGATTAAACCTGTGTGTTTGTTTTGTAATGCCCCTTGTGGTTAACTCCAGTCAGCCCTCCGCCATAACAAAATAAGAAATAAAATGCTGCTACACATTTGAATTACCTAATATTAAAATTAGTGAACTATATAGTTGCAACTTTGAACCCCCAAAGCTTTGTATATTTTCAATTTTAATAAACTTAATAAGACATAAAAATTTTAATCCCTTGGGTGAATGCTATACCTTTTTGCTTGCTTTTCATTACTACTATGTCAGATTGCTTAGAGTACGTCTGTTACTAGGACACTTGCTGAATTCTAACCTTCTCAAAGCAAAGTGCAGCATATTCTATGAGGTGATTTTAGGCAAGACATGGAAAGGTGTAGAATTCAACGAAGTTTGAGAATAACTACTTTAATAGGGGTAAAATTTTAGAATAATAAAATCAGTAGTGTTTGATTTCAGAAGCTACGCAGATATGAGAGTTTCTCTTTTGTTATTGATAATGATTTTTTACTTTTTTGCAGATCCTTCATGGATTTAAAAATCAAGTTGGGGATGAAAATTGGAGGCGTTTCTCTGACCAGTTTCCGCTTCCCTTAAAAGAGCGTCTTGCAGCTTTTTATGGTGTTTAACGTCATACACTTAAGCTGCAGTCCCATAATTAGGGGTAAGTTGTAAGAAATTTGGAATTTTCCAGAATGAAGAAACTTAAGTTCAGTCTAAAACTACTGAATAGAATAAAAGCTATTTGTTTTCCACAGAGGTTGAGTAAAACAGTATCATGTTATATTTGACTTAAAATTACTTACATGAAGGCTGGAGACTGATTGATTGATGAGCCAGCAAGCAAGATAAAATACATGGTTCCACTTTGAATCCTAGGTAGAAGGAAATCCAAGGTGGTGTACTAGTTGGATTACCATTTCTTCAACCAATCCTTTTTTTAATTTTTGCCCTTTAAGAGGTCACTGACATTCACTGTGACAGGGTAGAGATTCATTTTTAAAGCATGAATTTATAGTTTCTTACATATCAAGGACTTCCTATGTTGTGAGCTTTAGGGAAAACCCAAGTAGAATTGGAACTGGATTTGGTCTCAGTAAATAGGAATATTTAATATTTATTCTTCATATTTTATTGAGCACCTTCCTCGTTCCCAGCACGGTGTTTTTAAAAGATCACTGGAAGATTCTTTTTTGGTTTGGGGTGGTAGAGGGGTAAGTCCACCTGCACTCTTGTCTTTGAGTTTTTCTGACTTAAGTCAAACTAACAGTTCTGGTCTTTTAGCCTTAGTTTCCTCATTAGGTTATTTTGAGTATTAAATACGATTCTATATGTGGTGCCAGGACTTCGTATATTGCCTAATACACTAAGTTGGCTCAATAAATATCAGTAATATGGGTTAGTACAGTGAGCCAGGACGCACTTCATTAGTTTTTGAACATGAACTGAGACCTGTTCAACTGGAGGGTCAGAGAGTGTACTCAGTGTGTGTTGAGAAGGCATAAAGTTACTTGAATTACCTTGTATGTTGGAGTTTCTGTTTGCATGCTTGCTTCTTTACTCTGAGCTAGATTTTAAACCTGGAAAGATTTCAACATCTAAGTTGACTAGCCTAAAAGGGCAGTAGAAATGGGCTTGCAGCCTCTGGAATATCTCAGAGCCCTTTGTGTGTGTTGTCCCACAGTGGTCTTGAGTCCTTATGGCTGTCTTGTGGCTTTAGCATTTTAGAGAAGTGCTTGATTCACTTTACGTTAAATCATGAGAATGCAATAGATGAGAAATAACTTTTAGCATCAAGGGCTAAATTATTCAACAGTGAGCTGAGTCTTGAGCACTTTCGGGTTAATAAATCTGATTAATAAACCCTATGTGGTCTGTGTCATTTCACCAGTTATGAATTAACTGTGGTGACCTTCATAAATGTCCAAAGTTTCGCAGGAGTAGTTAAAATTTTTGTTGTGAAAGGACAACTATCAGGTACTAGTTACAGTCTCCCAGTAATCTACCTTTATTTCTTAATCTTCTCGTAATTAAAACTGTGCTACCATTGAAAAAGTCTTTATCAGGAAAATCAAGAGGCCTGAGAGTATAGGACATGACTGAGTAAAATAAGTCACGCTCTTTCTTTTTGCTTAACATTGGGAATACTGGCCAAAATGATAATGTTTTAATTCTCACTAAGGAAAGTGATTGTCCTAAAGAAAGTGCTAACTTAATTTTGAAGAAAGCAAGGCCACTTGTTATATAAGAAATAATCAGCTCCCATCGGGACCCATTGTGTGAATGAGGATAGGTAATTAGACTGATGGCAATCTACAAGGCATATTTCATCTATATTTCATCTGTATAAAGCGCTGCACACCTCTCTGTGCATGTCCCCAGCTTGGCGTCACTTTTCGTATCTGATGCAGGTGACAGTTGAGAGCTGCAGAAGGGAGCAACATGGTTCTCATTGACAAGTGTGATCATAGGCAATTTGTACAGTTTCTCATTTTCTTTAGGTAGAGATGGCATTGCTACTTGATTAATTTTGTGTTCCACTGGCTTTAAAAGAAAAACAGTTTTACGTATAAAATTGTTTTTGTTTTCTTACAGGTCCTTCAGTCTTGGAGACTATGAGGGAGCCTCTGCACCCAGGGAAAATGTTACCCTTTACAGGGGGGAAGGGTAAACCAGTAGGGAATACAGTACAATCCCAACCCTACTGGGAGGGGCGGGAGGGAGGTGTTGCCGTCACTGTATTAAGTCGCTGTTGGGAAACGTTTTAACATCTGGAGCCTTTGTGGGTGGAAATCTGTCTCCAATTACAACTCTGCACTGGATGTGAAGAAGCAAAAAAAAAAAAAGAAAAAGCTATTCAATCTACTCACAAAACAGTACATTCTGGAATATTATGGGGAATTGTACCAAAACAAGAACCATATAAATGATGCATAGGGATGAGAAAGAGGAAAAATTCTATAGCGCACAATAAAGGAAACCTAAGAATGAGGATTAGAAGACAGTAAGTTTTGAGGGTTTTTTTTTTTTTTTTTTTAAAGGTTTTTATAAAATTTCCCACATTGATGGGGACTTGTTTTTGCATGCTGATGAAGAACTACACAAATGAAAGCTAATAAGAGTTAAAATCAGCTTGCCTACCCATAATAGTAGAAGCAGGTTCTTGGAAGTTACAATTTAAGGTACCCCAAAAAGTTGGAAATAAAACAAAACAAATATAAACAATGAAGCACCCTGTGAAATGCCAAATGAGTCACTCCTTTTACCTTTGTGGGGTGGGCAGGGAGGGAGGAATAAATGGGGTTGGACATATCAAACTAAAGATTGACATCTTGATTTTGCATTAAGACATTAATGTAGTGGATATAATTTGATGGTTGTACTTCATTAGATTTAATTTCTAGGCCAAGATGTTATTTTTAAAGTGCAGTTTAAGGTTCAGGCATGCATTCTGGCTCATAGTGATTGAAAGTACTTTAAATTAGTGGGAGAGTAGCATGCTTGCATCACATAGAGTGAGATTGGTATTCAGTTACCTCTGTTGCGCCAGTTTGTGTTGCAGTTTACCAGTTCAATATAGCCCTGCATTTAAAATTCCTTTTTAAGATTTGTGGATTTTATTTTTATTAAGAATATAGATATAAAGTACTGTAGTTTACAGCTAGGCCTTGAAATATCTTTTTTAGGATCTGTTAGGAATAAGATTGATATTGTATTGTGTGTAACCTGCACAATGTGGAAAGCTGATATACCTGTGCAAAATCTTCGCCTCTGTGCTGTCAGTGTGATGTGCTTTCTGCATGGTTATATACTACTAGTGATTTTATCAAAACTTCTAAAACTTAAATTACATGATAAAGGATCTGTAAGAGGCTGCATAAATGTTAGTTGGCACATAAAGACAATTGTAGAAGTTGAAGACATGATTGCTATATTTCAATGTTTATTCCCACTCAACATATTGCCTTCTAAGCTTTCTTTTTTTGTTCAAAGCATGATCTTAAAGATATGTTTAAGTTAATGGATGTAATGCAGGGTTCCTACACTGTATTGGCGCATGTTGGTGGCCCTCTGTGCCCTAGATATATGCACACAGGGTGCAAGTAAAAAGCTACAGAGTGAAAGTTGGTTTGGATCCTCTTCATTTCATTTGTTTAGCTTTTCTGTTATTTTTCTCTACTTACATGTATTCCTGTGAATAAATCCTTGTTAAGTTAACCCTTTACTTTTCCTTCCATGTGTATTTTCTTGTATACTGTGAATGTGAAAACCTAACTGGTACACTTGATCTTGTGTCCATATGAAAGTGCAAGTCTTTATTAATTTGGATTGCCTGAACAGTGTATCCCATGATGATGAAGGAAAATGGAGAGATTTTTCTTTTTAACTCTGCTGGTCAGAGATGAAGCCACACCTTTCCATTTTTCAATGCTGCATATTTAATCTGCAACAGAAATGTTAAGCCATAACAACCTTTTTATATTTTAGTTCGTCACCTTCGCATTGCAGAATAAATACTGAATAACCGTTTTTGTAAGCAGTTGCTCCTCTTTGCATGGTTCTGTTCCTCTAAAGGTGTTGAATGATACAGCCATTGCACTGAAGTTTGAGCTGTATGTGTGTGAATTTATAAATACCATTTCAAAAAATTTCAGATGCATGGTAGCATGCAGAAAGGTTTTTGTTGTGTGTGTGTGTGTGTGTGTGTTTTTTAACATGTTCTTTCACCTTCTTTCCTCTACTTTGGCTTTGCAAATTTCAGTCTGTAGAGCCTGAAATTAAATCATATTTTTACTGTACAGTTTTTTTAAAATTGTAAGTTGGATCCAAAGGGTATGTAGCATTTTGCTTTCTAGTACCATTGCCTCACTGGGAGCTCAAAATTTGCTTCCTAGTTAGTCTTTAAAACCTGATTACGGTGGCTGTTTTATCCTTAAATTCTAGTGATATACTGTAGTTTTCCAAAACATTTTAGAATTTAATATGGGAGATATTTTAATATTCTGGAATAAGTAGTAAACATTTTAAATTGAAAGAAATTTAAATTCAGAATTCTCCTGGACACTTTAAAATGAACGTACAAAAACAACCTTCAGTAAAATTATCTGGACCTGTGATTGCCAATTCTCTATTGACTGAAAAGCATTGTTGTTACCTATTGGATTGAAAAATTAATTTCTAATTAAGCAGATATGTAACATAAGAATGTGCCCTTTTGTAGTCACTTAACGTGTTTTTAAATTAAAAAGAAGTATAATTTTAAAATGCAAAATATAAATAAATATGACTGACAGCCTGAGATGGGGTTGGGTTTTTGGGGGGTTTTTTCCCCCTTGAGGTTATAGTTTCTTCCTGATTATATTTCAGATACATAGTATAACATAGGAATTTGCAGAAGCCATTTAAGTTATCTTTTGAGGTAAGCTCTGATTTAGCATTCTGATAAAACTTAATACATCATGGGATATATATATATAAAGCAACTTAATTCTTGTGGTGTAGTCTTAGTAGTTTTGAATGTTGACTGAATGTCTATGAAATTGTGAGTTTGTCTTTGTTACATTCCAGTGTTTCTGCCTCTTGGCATGCTTAAAAGCACGGCTTACTTCATCTGCTCCTTACACACTAAAGTGCTGTTAGTGTGCTCAACTACAGAAATAGCCGCTGCTAAGTGATGTAGATTTTCTACTTGAATATTTTTATGTTGTAGGAACCTCAGGAGGTCAGTGTTTACTGTTTTATATATGCCTTCTTTTTCCTGTTTGAGCTTCTCTCTTTGAAGGATTCTAACAGAACAAAAGCTGCTGATCAACCTAAGTTGGAAACAGAAAGTGTATTTAATATAATTTAAATGCATGTTTAGCAGTTCCGTGTTACAGTCCATTAGTAAGTGAACTTAGTGCCACAGATATTCATTTATTCAGGAAAGAATTTTGCTTTTTGTATTGTCTAATCTCTTTAATAACTTCATACTGTGTAAAAAAGAAATCACTTTTTTATATTTTTTGGTTGGTTATTTTCCAAATAATCAACATGTAAATAATCTTTAAGAGCCAGTTCTGATGCTTTACATTATACTGCTACTTGATTTTGTTATGTAGGTTGGATTTCAGAAGAATAGATTTTAAAACACTTAACCAAGCCATTACATCTTAAAAACAAGATAAGTAGCATACATTTTGTAATTAACATATTGATAAACACTGTGATTTTTTTTGTTAAGACTTTTTCATTGACCTGAATTGCTTAAATTGCATATATTGTAAAATAGGATCAGATGTATATTTTAAAATAATTTCAACTGACTTTCCTCTATTGAAATGCTTTGTCTACTCAGTTATTAAATATTCAGATACAAGTTTTATCTCAGGTGAATACTCTTGTATCCTTCTTGCTTTGGTGACATATGCTTATAAAGAGTCATCATACTTACAGTCTTTGTTTTTTTAGTGTATTTCATGAAGAATCTTTCCATTTAGTCTGATTTTCCAATCCTTAATTCTTGCAGACTGTGGTGGTATAAGTCCTTCCTGGCGAGAATTCAATTTGGTTCTCCTTTTCTCCAAACTCTAAGATAGGAAAGTGGAAATTTTTTCTGTCATATATTAAATTACCCTGCATAGCTGAAATGCCAGAATTAAACTATGTCTTAAACCTTTTAGTCTAAATTTAATTTAAATCTTTTGCCATAAAGAAAAAAGTGGGATTTTTTGCTTCATATAGTTAACCTATATTATTCATATTGAATGTATTAACAGATAACGGTGCAAAAACATTCTTCCCAAGAGAAGAGTGTATCGTGCATAACTGCAATTTAAGTCCTTCCTTTAGTAGTACTTTACACACAGCTTTGCTTATTGAATTATTTTTGCAAGTAATACAGGGGGGAAAACATTTAACTGTCGCTACTAGTACTGTTACTGAAATGTAGGCATTGAAATCTTGATGAAAACTGTGGTCTTCAGATTAAGGGCCTAAAATCTAGATTAAAAATCAGATCAATAAAGAGCTGTGTAACAATATTATCTAGTAATAATACCATGCAAGAGCATTGTATACCTACTTAGTACCTAGTCATACTGTATTAAATATTGGAGATATTTCTAATGCCTCTTAAAAATTCAATTTTACGTGAAAGTTTCATTCACTTTACACTTTCCAGGTGACTTGTGACTAATTTTTTCAGTCTTATATAGATCTTCCCCCATTGGTATTATATGTAGAGGATTCTTTATCTTTATGCCTAATTATTATGCTTATTAATTTTAAGGTATACATTTAAATTATAGCAACTGTTTATTGTGATTTGTATCCCAGAATGTATTGTTTTTATTTTTTTTTAATGTATGCATGATTTTGAGGGAAGTTAAAATGGTGATTATTTTTTTCACCTCTTGTACATTTTAAAGTCAAACCAAATCTATTTGCCAAGCATTATATCACTAATTAGGAAAATAGGATTTTCCCGTTTATTACAATTTTTGTTCATCTACTATAGAATCCCCTTAACTATGGCTTGGTATTATTCACAGTTAGCTATTTTGCAAGTTCAGTTATCTTCCTAAAAGCTTACTGTAACATGGTTAGCCTATAAGGCAGTGTTGGTTCCCTCCTAATACCAGCCTCATAAAGGGGTTCTGCTGTACTTTCCCCATATTGCTTCATTGTTGTTTTTCCTCTGTGGATATATAACCAAATTAAGATTGGATGAATTTTATGGAGATAATAATAAGGCAATACTGTGTAATTTTGCTTAATAGATTATCATCTGTGAGAAGAGATGTTTAAACGTGGTTGATGACTTCACTTCATATTATAAAACAGTTTTACACTTAATATTCATGTTAATATTGGGTGCAATAATTTAGTAGTTTTAGCTTTAGTTATAAATAACTGGATCTTTCTGCTGACAACTTAGGTTGTATGAGTTATGCTTAAAAGCTTTAAATCTGATGTTTCCTGTACCTGCCACACTATGTTAGAATGTGTCCTTCAAACATCCTCCTGCAACTTCTCAAACTGTACTAAATTGATATTTCTTGAAGTCAAACTCTGTGCTAACAGATCTTCATTTTAAATAGAATACGGTTTTAATTTTTGATAAGCTGCTGAATTTTAAAGAGAGTTTTTTGGGGCCACCAAATATTTTGGATCATGCAGAGAATATATATTGTACTGTAGTAATTTTGTATTTACATTTGTATGATGTGACATAATAGATGTGAATGTTAATCACTGCTTGACTATGTTAATAAAGTTGTTTAACTATAGATGTTTCACTCTGATTTTTAATGGAAGGAAATGAGCTTTCTTCCCCCCTGTTCCCCCATCCCATTTTGGGTCCAGATAGGTCGTCTTGTTGTCTTGTTCTTTGTTTTGTTTTATTGTTTGTTTGTTTTGAGAGGGTTTTTTAGCTTACACTTTAGTGCACTCTTGTTTGACATCATCTATTTTTTTTAATGGAGTATTTTCTTAGTTGTATAGCGTAGTAAAAAAAAAAAAACCTGTTTTCCCCACATTTTAATCCTGTTATGTATTTCTAAACAGTTGATTCTAGGTTCAGCTTCTGGTGAGAGGAAAAAGATACTGCTCCGCAAAAAAAGGAGTTAAAACTAAGTGAAGTCATGAATAAAACATTGAAAGGGTAGATTGCATGAATGTGTATGAACCTGTGGCCTATTAAGGCTTTCTGGTCATCCTTCAAAAAAATAAGACTTGTAATTTTGGAAATATTTACAAAAGTAGTAGTTTCCTCTTCAGGTTGTAATCCATTATTATAGTTGCATGTCACTAATTAAAATTAAATGTATTAATATATTTCAGAGGAAGTGTGTGCAGAACTGTTAAGTACTCTTTTTTGGGGGGGTGGGGGATTTACAACAAGGAAAGTGCCTGAGATTAGATTAGTGCAACCCAGAAAACTTTCAAGGGAAATGAGACTTGGGGTTTTTTTCCCTTTCGTTACCTGCACATGAGAACATTTGGGATACCTCACTTGGGTTGGAGAGGAGGGGGAAAATGACACGTGAGTATCATGTTCTGAAGCACGTCATCAAGAAATAGTTTAAGATTCCAGGGTTTAGGATCTAGGTTGTGGAAGAAGATAATCAAAACCAGCCTAATCATTAGTTATTCATGATTCTGATTTGCTGCAGCAATCTTAGAATGTGCCTGTAGCTAAAAATCTTTTGTAAGTCTTTAACATTTTAATGAAATTAAAGTACAGACTTTTAAGATGTTTTCACTTTATACCTATTTTTGAACAGACTGGTGTTTTTAATCTTGTGAGTTCATAATCAACCTGACTCCAGTCATTAGCATTACATGTGATTGTTTAGGAATGATTGGAAAACTATTACAGCAGTTGAATTCCACAGCTCTGAGCTTGAACTTAACATTGCTATGGTGAATACAGAAGCAGCGACTGTCATCTTGTCCTTAGTCTCAGTCTTGTGTTGGCGTAAAAGAAACTCCCGAAACATCCGCATAGATCTCCAGTGTTCAGTTCAACACAATTTGCAAGTTACAGTTTAGAAATTCAACAGAATCTAAATCACTGGCAAAAGTGATACCGGAAAAATTCTTACACTAAGAACCTTAAAGTTTTTGTGCCAGTTACTGATCTAATTCATTTCTGTGCATATTATAGCCATCTTGCTCTGACAGTTTAAATTTTATGTATTCCTTTTCTAGCTTTATGTTACCTTTTGAAGAGCTTCATTAAACAATTTAAGAAAGACAGGTGAACAGTTCTAAATGGATTTAATACAACTGCCCAGTGATGGAATAACTTGATGTTTCTGTGCACATATGAATAGTAAATTTGTGCATTGTTTTTAGTATCTAAATTTGCCTGTTAAGGTACATGATAGCTATGCCGCGTTCTGTGAACAGTTTACACAGCCGTCTTACTGTTGGACATTCAGAAATTATTTCTCATTTTTTACTCCTAGAAATAAAGTTATGGTGAATGCCCCTATGCTTAAATGTTTGCATACATCTGCAGCGATTTCTCTGGAATTGCCAATGTCAAAAGGAGATGGTTATACTACAATTTCCTTTCATAGAAAGTTATACTAATTTTCATACCCAGCAGTAACTTCAGTGAGTATTACCATCTGTGCCGTAAATTGCGATTTAAATAGCATGATTTTCTAACTTTGTATTTAGGGAATTTTATATACAAAAATCATACTTTCACATTACATATTTAATAGATATCCAAGTTTTATGTCACAGGCACAATTCCTTAATCTTACGGAGCTTACATTCTATTATAGCAAGGCAGATAAGTAACATAGTGTGTTACATGGTGGCGAGTGCCAGTGAGATGGGAGGTGATGAAGAGACTTGTTATTTTAAATGGGGTGAGTGGACATAGAGGAAGGTCTGAGGGGGTGTCGTTTGAGCAAAAACTTGGAACGGATCTATGGATGTCTGGGGGCGACTATTTCAGGTAAAGGGAACAATAAGGACGAATGTCCTGAGACAGTAAAATGTTTGGAATGTCAGTTTTGCCCTTGAGTAAAGTTAAAGGACCATTGTAGGATTATCTGGATATGTTTTAAAGGAGGAATCTAGATTTGCTCACATCCTAGAAATGGGTTTGAGGAAAGAAACCAAGGATGTCTCTTAAGGTTTTTGGTCTGAGCAGCTAGAAGAATGGAAATGTTAACTGGAATATGAAAAATCTGACATTTGGGTTGAGCCGTCTAAGAAATGTGGAGTAGGCACTTGGAGTTCAGGGAAGATCGTCTGGCTGCGGATGGAAAATCAGAAGGGTGTAAATGTGCTTTAAACCATGAAACAATAACACCATTGAGAACAGGAAAAATGAAAGATGCAAGGACTAAACACGAAATTCCAACAATTAAGGCTTGAGGAAAGAAAGCTAAAGCATGGTGTTCTGATGTATAGAACAAGTAAGACAGAATTTACTTTGCATTTAGCAACCTGGAGGTTGTTTTGGCAGACTTTCATGGCTGTAGAATCAGAATGAGAGCTATCGTCTCCATCCCTCCAGAAGGGTTGAGAGACCATAGGCTTCCCTTTTCGTCAAGACCACTTTAAGTAGCTTTGTAGTTTTCTAAAAACTGGGTTCAAGAAATGTGGAAGCTTGTGAGGAGTGAACAGGCAAGAGTGGATAGATTACTTCCCTAAATGATTACCAGTGTGTAGTGTCTAAATTTAAAATATCCCCAAAGACTGGCAACAGCTTCAAAGATTATTATAGGGTTCATATGAAAAAGTCAGAGAAGCCAGAAAAATTGTGAAAGAAGGTAGTAATGACGGAGGGTCCCAATCAGGTTGTTGGGATTTGTTTTTGTTTTTTAATTATGGCTACAGGAGTGAAAACTACTGATTCATACATAGGCAGCTCAAAAGAACTGAGTCCGGAAACATCTAAATGCTTCACATGAAACTAGTATATGGCACTTAAGTGAAAAAAGATGGATTATTTTACAAGTGTTGGGAAAACTGGGTAGACATTTGTTTTAATTAAAAAAAAAAATGGGTTCCTATCTCAACCTCATACTATGTACCAAAAACTCTAGATGGCTCTAAATTAAAGTACAATATGAAACCTTGAAGTTTCTTTTTTATATATAATCTTAGTGTGGAGAAGGCATTTCTAGGAATGACACAAACCCTGAAAGTCATGAAAGAAAAGATTGGTTTAAAAAGCCTAAAAATTCTTCATGACAAAGTAAAAACTTAGGGGAAATTTTGCAGCTCCTTTTACAGAAAATGATTAATTTCTGTAAATTATAAAGAGCTCCTGTCAGACAACCTAATAGAAAAATAGGCAAAGACTATTGAGTTCACAGAAAATTTACACTTAAATTGCTTTCACATTGACAAATGTTAGAAAGGCTTCGTGACACACCTAGGGAACATGGCAACCAGAATTCATACACTGCTAGTAGGAGTGTAAATTAGTACAATATGAAGGGCAGTTTAGAAACATCAAAATTATAAATATATGCATTCTTTGACCTATAAATCATCCCCTAAGTACTTAACCAATATGATAGCTCATAAACAAACGAAAAGATACTACATATCTTTTCACAGTCACTAAATTCACAAAAACTGAAAATACCAATTGTTACAGATGCATGATAGAGGAACAGGAACTCTTACAACTCTGATTTAGTAAAACTAGTTTGGCAACTAGTTTGCCATTACCTAGTAAAGTTGAACACTTGTATACGCTGAGTCAGCAATTATACTACTGGGTATATACCTTGGAACAACTTCTTATGTGTGCCAGAAAACACACAAGAATCTTCATATGAGCATTGTAATAGCAAAGAATAAAAAGGAATAATCCAAATGTCCCAAGGATGGATGAATTTTTAAAATAGTTCTCAGCAAAAGAAGCCAGTTACAGTAAAATACAGTGAAACCATTTATATAAAATTCAAAAACAGACAAAACTAAAAAATACATAGAGATGCACACAGAAGTGTGTAAATTAAGATGGTTACAACTTGAAAAGAAAGCTGAGGGTGCAATGATGAAGAGTTTGGGTGGTGGGTACATTTTTTTCCTTAAATGGTACATGAATGTATACTCATGTATATTTCACACATAATTTCATAGCACCAGAGAAGACTTATCTGGTAACCATACACTGGCATACTGACCTCCCTTTATTTTTATTTTTCCAGCAAGTTCATCTTTTATAAACAAATCAGGCAACTTTATGGTAACACTATACATGTGTTAGCTCAAGTTCATTTCAATCCAACATACTTAGGGACTAAAAATCCATGAGAGCTTTTCTTGTTCAACTTCTGAGATATCCAATACTTCCTGCAAGGCAAAGTAATATATGTCTATATTCACCTTCTGGCATCTTTATTGATAAACTTCTCTAAGTACTTTGTTTTTACATTTTCACTTTGAAGGCACATTTTCCCAAATAGAAAAGTATATATAAGATGTCTTCTTAACACGTATTTCCTTATCTTTGAAAAATTTACCTTGTGCTGAAAAGCCCACTCTTTTTTTTTTTTTTTTTTTTTTTGGCCACGCTGCACAGCTTGCAGGCTCTTAGTTCCTCTCGACCAGGGATTGAACCGAGGCCCTCGGCAGTGAAAGTGCAGAGTCCTAAGCACTGCACTAGGGAATTCCCCAAAGGCCCACTCTTTATATGTGAAAAGGAAGGAATTGATAGTTACTAGGCCTTTCTTCCATGTCTGCTAGGATTTTACAAGCATTTCTGTTTTGTTAAGCCTCATTCTTTTTGTCAACTGTAGTCATGCACATTTTCTTTAAGCTTCTTAAAACAAATTTTAATTTTCCTGAAATCCTTTTAGGACTACCTTAAACGATACCCAACAATGTATAAATTCAAAATATTTCCACTAGATGGAGCCATTGACCTATATTAATCCTTGAATATTAATACAGTATTTTGTAAGAACATAAAACATAAATAAATATATATATACATATATATATGTATGTATATATATATGGAGAAATTTCCACCCCTTAAGCTCACCTCAATTAACATGAAATTTTTACATGAAAATAATCTTGAAAATTGTTAATGCCATTCTCCCTTCGAACACAAAAATTTCTTCAAGAATGTTTCCGAGTCCAAGGACAGGGATTGTGATCTAGGCAGGACATCTCAAATTTTAACGTGCATACATGTCACCTGCCAGTCTTGATAAAATTAAGATGCTGATTCAGTAAGTCTAGATGGGGCCTAAGTTTGTGTATTTCTAACAGGTTCCCCGGTGATGCCTTGCAGCTTGTTTATGGACCTTACTTTGAGTTAGCAAGGACCTAGAGAGTTCTTGGGAACCTGAAGTTCCCTTATGACATTAAGAACTAAATAGTTAACATGCAAGCGTCACAAGAGAGCAGGGGCTTCTGTATATTTTTTTTGCTTGAATGTCTTCAGCGCCCTGAACAATCCCTGAAACAAAAGTAGATGATGAACAATATTTGTTGAATGAATGACTGAATGAATGAGGACAATGTTTAAGTGCTTTATGTATATTAACTCATTTCATTTTCTTGACAGTCTATGAAGTCAGCTGTTTTATTATTCCCGTTCATAGAGAAGGAAACTAAAGTTATATGTAGTGGAACCAGGATTTAAACTCAAATAGTTGAACATGTCACTGGCTCCAGAGCCCATGCTTTTAACAAAAATACTATACTGACACTCATTTTTAGGTAAGAGATAAAGTCCCACACTGATTCAGGCACTTGTTGTCCAAAGGCCTGATGTAATATATCTGTTTATGGTCACTTGTTCCTGACACATTGTAGGGTTTGCTATGCCACAACATAGAGTCCCAAGGACAGGAGCCATGACTGCACAGTGTGAAGAGCATCTCCCCACTTCCTAACCTGGCCTATAGAGTGGAGGTGGGAAAGAAATGAGGGATAGCCAGCCCACCACTCAGGGTTCATGAAGGAACAAGTTGCCACCAGTCCTTACGCCATCATCTAATTTGGTTAAGTCTTGTAATTTCCTCGACCAAAGGAATGATCATCATGACCCCAAATTACAGAAGATCAATAAAGACAGGAGCTCCTTAAGTGCCCCTGGACATCCAGCCAAAAAGAGTTATTTAACAACCCCTACCTCTCAGGTCTTTTGCTGGGCCAGGGTTCTGTGCTGGGACATCTCTGGCTTCTTCATGGGAATTGCTATTCCAGTTATATTGCCGGAAGAAAGTGTTACTTTATAGTGTTTATTTTTTCTAATCTTCTACAGCTACTATTTGATCTCATTTGCAAATCTGGTGAAAGGGAGATGGACATTTGAAATTTTTCTATCTACAAGAAGTCACTCATAACTTAAATAGTTGCAGGTAGATTATATTAATAAAGTTCATTTACTATTACTTGAACAAACTTCCTACAACAAATTCTATTTCTTATGCCATTTGGCTGAAACTTAAATTCCTGTACCTTTGTATTTAACATCTAATTAGTATCCCAGTAAAAATATTTTTATTGTGTAGTTTAGGAAGACCCACAGATGTCTCAGAAAGCGCTTATCTTCTTAGGAAACATAAAAGAGCTTGCATAAACTCAAATGTACATAAGAACTTTCCCTACCTTTTAGATGTTTTTGTTCCCAGTGATCCCAAGGTCCTCTCCCACACTGAATAACTAGCCTGGCCCAATACTGAAGAAGTATTTACCATATTAAAAACTTTTTTCTTCCTATAATTCTTTTGGGCCAAATCAAAATTTCACAGGTTTCTGTGTTGTCTTCTGCCCCTTCCTACACCTCCTAGCTCACCATTAACTTTCTCTCCAAGCTCCTGCCACCCTGGCCCTTTGTTCCCCAAACACAGAAAGTGAGGAAAGTCTTAAGGTCTTTGCACACTCTGTTCCCTGAGTTTGAACTGTTCTTCCCTTTTTACTCACATGGCTGGTGCCATTTGGTCATTCATATTTTAGGGTGGGTATCACCTCCCCACTAGGGCCTCTCCTCACTCCCCCAATCTAACCTTTAAATCTTTTCCTGTCCTGTCTGCATTTTCATTTTTTTGTATCACACTTGTTTAGTCATCATGTCTCCTGAGTCTCCTCCCATCTTTGACAGTTTCTCAGTCTTTCCTCGTTTGTCTCTACATGGAAAATTTTAAAGTAGATTGGTCAGGCGCTTTGGAGAATACTTCTCAATTTTGAATTGTCCGATGTTTTCCCATTATTGAACTGGGGTTGTGGATTTTTTTTGAAGACTTCTACAAAGGTGAAGTATCCTTCTCACTGCATCATATCAAGGAATACTTGATATCAACATGACATCACTACAGAGATGTTAACTTTGATCTCTTTGTTAAGGTGATATCAGCCAGTTTCTCTGTAGTCAAGTTACTATTTTTCTCTTTCCATATTCCATTCTTTGGAAGTGAGTCACTGAGTCCAGCCCACACTCAAGAGGAAAGGAATTAAACCTCACCTCCCAGAAGGGGACGTTATCTACATGTATTATTTGGAATTTCTCTCTAAGGAAGATGTGACCCTTCTCTATGTATGTATGTATGTATATATTTAATTATTTATATCAGTACGAACTCATGGATATTTGTTTTATCCTTTGGGTTAATACTATCACTGTTTTGTGGCTCAAGTTCTTTCAGCTTTGACCATTGGGAACACTTTCAAGTTGGTTTCTGTGTACTCTTAACATGCCCCGATCCTTTTTTATTTTTATCTTTAGCACTTACTTTCTGTCCATAAGTGATACTCTGGGCTCATCTTGTTTATTTCCTGCCCCAGGCCTAGAATCAGCTATTTCTCCAAGGAGACCTGGTTCCTTTTACTGGAGAATGGCATTTAAAAACTAAGAGCTGGGTGCTGGTTGTGCTAACTGCTACTGGCGTGTTACTGTTCCTACATCCTCTCAGTGGACAGAGCAAAGAAATAAATGCATGTATACTAACCCACCTATAACCACATGTCTGTATTTACTTCTGTATCAGTATAGAAAAATAGTGGAGTTGTAGATGTCTTCATGATAACTTACCATCAAGGTAATGTTAGGATATCATGATGATATCTCCAACTTGAATTCATTCTCGTCCTCCCTCCTGCTCTTGCCTTGATTCTTTATAACTTCTTTCTCTGAAAGTAATAAGCCTGGCTCCCATTATCTTCAATGGCTTTACTTATTTGTTCAACTCTAGTAAACATGTACAGTAGTTTTGGAATTACTAGCCCGTACCACTGTGAGAAACAACTTACTACAGTCCAATGTTTATATACAGCATTCAGTCATAAAACCGTTTTCCAAAGTTACTTAGGTCAGCTCCTTTGCCTCCAACCTGTTCAGGGAGGTTATGTCATACACTTGTAATACAGTTTGAGTCACTTGTCTCAACCTGCATTTCAGACTTTGATTCCCATCTTCCCCAGCATCCTGGTTCATTTTTTAAATCTGCATACAGTGAAAGTTCTATGGATTTTGACAAATGTAACAACTCATTTCTCCATTGCCCCCAAACCACACAGAACAGTTCCATCACCCTAAAACATTTCCCCATGCAGCTGCTTTGTAGTCAACTACTCTCCCTTCCTCCAAGCTTTGGCAACCACTGATCTGTTTTCCATCCCTATAGTTTTGCCTTTTCAATAATACCATATGAATGGAATCATAGAGTATATAGCCTTTTGAGTCTGACCTCTTTCACTTAGCAAAACGCTTTTAACATTCATCCATATTGTACAAATCAATGGCTTACTAATTTTCATTGCTAAGTAGTATTCCATTGTATGGGGATACTGCAGTATATTTATTTTTCCACTTGTTGAAGAACATCTTGGTTGTTTCCAGTTTTTGGAAATTATGGCTAACACTCCTAAACTTTATGAGTAAACTGTCACATACAGGTTTTTGTGTGAACATAAAATATGCGCCTGGATAAATATTAATGGGTAAATATTGTTAAGTCTCTAAGTTTTGGGGTAATTTGGCCAAAGAAGTAGGTAACTAATACTCCTTTTTTACCCTTGAACCATTTGAGTGTAAGTAACAGATGCACTTTTATCCATAAATCCTTTAGTATGTATGTCCTAAAATATTCTACATGACCACAGGAAAATGATCAAAATTTCGATCTAATTTGCATCCTTATTCAAATTTGACTAGTTATCCTGATAACGTAACTTATAACAAAAGAAAATTCCCATATTACTCATTGTACTCAGGTGACATTCCTTTTTCTTTTTTAGTAAATTTTATTTATTTATTTATGGCTGCATCGGGTCTTCGTTGCTGCGTGCAGGCTTTCCCTATTTATGGCGAGCGGGGGATACTCTTCGTTTCAGTGCATGGGTTTCTCATCGCGGTGGCTTCTCTTGTTGCGGAGCACGGGCTCTAGGCACGCGGGCTTCGGTAGCTGTGGCTTGTGGGCTCTAGAGCGCAGGCTTAGTAGCTGTGGCACACGGGCTTAGTTGCTCCACGGCATGTGGGATCTTCCCAGACCAGGGCTCAAACCTGTGTGCCCTGCACTGGTAGGAAGATTCTTAACCACTGCACCACCAGGGAAGCCCCCCTTTTTCTTTTTTAATCTGGTAAGATTCCCCAGTCAATGTCTTTCATAACACTGACATTTTTGAATATGATAAACCCATTATTTTATATCATGTTCCACCATTTGGGTTCATCTTTTTTCTTCCTGTTAGATTCAGAAATATTCATTTTTGACAGAAATACTGTAATATTAGGAGACATATTATGCCAATTTGTACTGTTATGAGTGATGTCAACTTGGATCTCTTAAGGTGCTATCTACCACATTTCTCAGATGTAAAGTTACTAATTTCCCCTTTGCAATTAATAAGTATCTTGTGGACTGATATTTGAAATTATGCAAATCATGTTTCTCATTAAACTTTCACCCACTAGTTTTAGCATTTATTGATTATTCTTGCCTAAGTCAATTATTACTATGTGGATTGCCAAAATGTGTTTTTCAACATCTTTTTAGTTGGCATTGTATTACAAGGAAGAGTTTCTCTTTCCCATTATTTATTCTTTTATATCAATGTGAATCAATGCATTTAAAAATTTTTTGATTTTATAATATGTGTCAAGTTAAAATTTGGTAATATTAAGCATAAGTTTTTCTTTTCTCCTCTCTTCTGCCACCTTCCTCCCCACCTCCCCTCCCCCACCCTTTAAAGCTGAGGGTTTAAAGCCTCAGCAAGAGTTTATTTGCTTCAGAGATGGGCTCAAAGAATTAGAGCAAACAAAAAACCCAATTGGATTTCCGAACAGATTTTAAAAAAATTTTTGCTATCGCCTGTACCTTTGATATCTTATACCCTAAGAAACAAATTTTAAAATTATCTTCACTAATTTGTACTGATTAACAGCAGAAAGGGAGTGGGGGGAAAGAAAATTGGTTACTATACACAATATACTAATAACAACGCAAGGAAGAGAACAAGGGTGGCTGCTCTAATTTTTTTTTTTTTTTTTTTTTTCTGTACGCCGGCCTTTCACTGCTGTGGCCTCTCCCGTTCAGGAGCACAGGCTCCGGACGCGCAGGCTCAGCGGCCATGGCTCACGGGCCCAGCCGCTCCGCGGCATGTGGGATCTTCCCGGACCGGGGCACAAACCCGTGTCCCCTGCATTGGCAGGCGGACTGTCAACCACTGCGCCACCAGGGAAGCCCGCTCTATTTTTTTTTTTTCTTCAACTTGTTAGGGCGCTAGTTGATATGTATAACATCTTTCCTCCTCTGCTCATTCCATGTTCCCTTACTGTCAGCCAGGCAGTACCTCAGCATGTTGGAGTACTTAAGCTAATAAAGTGGACTAAGCCTTCTCTCCTGAAGCTCTACTCAGCAGTCAGTCAGTATAGCCGACTGTATTGGTGCCCACGCAGATCCTCTTTTCAAAGCCAATCAGCCCTCCCCCAGCTGACGAAAGGTAGGCTGAGAACAGCCCACAGCTGCATTCTTCTCTGGAGCCTTGCCCTTGGCCGATGGTCAATGCCTCATCCAGCAATTGCTGAGACGGATGCCCCAACAGAGCAGAAGCCATGGGAGCAGCCACACACACCATCACTCCCAGCGACCCACCTGGGAATCTGTGCTTCCCGCTGCCCACAGTCTTAGGCTCTGTGGATCTAGAGATCGTGTTTCGCAGAGGGGAGATGCTTCCATAGGGTCCACAGGAAGAATCTCACTAAACTTAAAGGAAGGAAGCAAGAAGCCATAGTCCTGGCATTCAGACAATCCACTGGGGCTTCTTTAACTACTCTCAAGTATGTTTACTCCAATGTAGAGTCTTCGAAGGGAACTCCAGGTGGGTTCATGGATCCATTGGGCCTACTGCTTGATCTTTCCATTTTTGAGAGAGGTAAGTTAAAATCTCTCCCTATGATTGTGGATTTTCCTATTTCGCTTTGTAGCTCTGTCAATATTTGCTTTATATACTTTAAAGATAGGTTGTTAGGTACATATAAAGTATAGGTCATGATCATATCTCAGGGAATTAAATTTTTATCATTGCAATAAATTATTAAGTCAATTAAAATAAATATATTCAAAAAAATAAATAAATATATTCATTACACTAGCTTTCTTTTTGTTTGTATTGTCTGGTGTATTTTCCATCTTTTTTTTTGTTTTTCCTTATCTTTATGTATGTCACTTAAAAGTAGCAGTTAGAAAGCATAATTGGATTTGCTTTTAAAATCCAGTCTGACAATTTTTGTCTTTAAACCCAAAGAGTTATGTACAGATTCATCTCTACTTTCTATCTTTCCCCGCAGTGTTCTCTTTCTTTTCTCTTTTTTCTCTCTCCTTGACCTTTTTTTTTCAAATTGATTGAACATTTTTGTTCTTTCTTTAATCCCTTTTTCTCTATTAATTTGAAAGTTATATCCTTTATTATCGTTTAAAAATTTTTCTTTATTATTTTGGCTGCGTCGGGTCTTAGTTGCGGCACGTGGGATCTTGGTTGTGGCATGTGGCATCTTCCTTTGTGGCATGCGGGCTTCTCTCTAATTGTGGCGTGTGGGCTCCAGAGCGCGTGGGCTCTGTAGTTTGTAGCACGTGGGCTCTCTAGTTGAGGTGTGAGAGCTCAGTAGTTGTGGCATGCAGGCTTAGTTGCCTTGCGGCATGTGGAATCTTAGTTCCCTGACCAGGGATCAAACCCAGGTCCCCTGCATTTGAAGGCGGATTCTTTACCACTGGACCACCAGCGAAGTCCCAGTTACATCCTTTAATTTTAGTATTTTATGGTGACTTCAGCTATTTTACATGCATACCTAACATGTCACTCACAGATTTTTTTTTTTTTTTTTTTTGGATGCGTTGCGTCTTTGCTACTGCGTGCAGGCTTTCTCTATTTGCGGTGAGTGGGGGCTACTCTTCGTTGCGGTGCACAAACTTCTCATTGTGGTGGCTTCTCTTGTTGTGGAGCAAAGGCACTAGGCGCGCAGGCTTCAGTAGTTGTGGCTCACGGGCTCTAGAGCACAGGCTCAGTAGTTGTGGCACACAGGCTTAGTTGCTCCGTGGCATGTGGGATCTTCCCAGACCAGGTCTCGAACCCATGTCCCCCGTCTTGGCAGGTGGATTCTTAACCACTACGCCACCAGGGAAGCCCCACTCAATGATATTTAATCAGTTTGTTCGGAACAATCCCTAGACCCTAGAATGTTTTAACTCTGATCACCACCCTCTCCCACTTATGTCCCATTATTGAATAGTGTTTTAGCTTTTTTTCTCCATAAAATACACATTATATTTATTTTATATATTTGACCTTTGTTTAGATTTGTCCATATATCATATTATCCTTATATTATCTTTCCTTATCATTTTAGTTTGTATCTCGAATTTTCTGTCTAAAGTCATTTTTTTTTTTTTTTTTTTTTGCGGTACGTGGGCCTCTCACTGTTGTGCACTCTCCCGTTGCGGAGCACAGGCTCCGGACGCACAGGCTCAGCGGCCATGGCTCACGGGCCCAGCCGCTCCGCGGCATGTGGGATCTTCCCGGACCGGGGCACGAACCCGTGTCCCCTGCATCGGCAGGCGGACTCTCAACCACTGCGCCACCAGGGAAGCCCTAAAGTCATTCTTTACATAAGTACAGACTTTAGAATTTCCTTTAGGAAGGGTCTGTTGTAGTAAAATCTAGTTTTACTTGTCCAAAAAAAAAAAAAAATCTCCTAATTTTGCTTCCTTTCTTGAAAGTTATTTTGGCTGGGTAGATAATTTCAGGTTGACATTTATTTTCACTCAGCACATTGAAGATACTATCCCTATCTCTTGAGCTTTATATTGTTGCTATTGAGAATTCAGTGTTTAGTCTAGCTGCTTTTTTTGTTTGTGTGTGTATTAAAAAATTTTTTTGTCTTTGGTGCATATTTCACCACGATGAATCTGAGTGTGGAAATATTTTAAATTTATCTTACTTGGGATACAATGGACTTGCTAGGTCTGAAGGCTTATGTCATTAATAATTTTTTTTTTTTTTTTGCTGTACGAGGGCCTCTCACTGTTGTGGCCTCTCCCGTTGAGGAGCACAGGCTCGGGACACGCAGGCTCAGCGGCCATGGCTCACAGGCCCAGCCACTCCGCGGCATGTGGGATCTTCCCGGACCGGGGCACGAACCCGCATCCCCTGCATCAGCAGGCGGACTCTCAACCACTGCGCCACCAGGGAAGCCCCATTAATAATTTTTATCCATTCTCTTTTAAAATAGTGAATCATCTCTTTTCCTTTTTCTTTTCTTTCATTCTTGTGTGTGTGTGTGTGTGTGTGTGTGAATCTTTTCTTATCTACTTATCTAATCTCTTATCTACTTCTGTAACTACCATTAAACAGTTTGTTAGAATTCACTCTGTTATCTTTTATCCTTTAGCTATTTTTATCTCTTCCTCACTGTCCTCAGAGACTCTTTTCTTTCTTACTATCCCCCAACTCACTAATTCTGTCTTTAGTTCTGACTAATCTGCCATTTATTTCTCCATTGAGTTTTAAGTTTTAATTGTTTTATTAAAGTAAACTAAAAGTTCTAGTTGATTCTTTTTCATATCTCATCATTTTATAGTCTCTAATTCTTTGCTCGTTACTTTCTTTTTTTTTCTTTAAATATATTCAACTTAGTTATTCATACTCTGTGTCTGATAATTTCAATATCTGAATTTGTTGTGTGTCTGATTCTGGTATCTCTTTCACTTATGGTGCCTGGTTTCCTTGTGTTTTGTGATTTTTAAATTAACTCTCAGATTCCTTGGAATTTTTTAAAATTTTTATTGGAGTATAGTTGATTTACAATGTTGTGTTAGTTTCAGGTGTACAGCAAAGTGAATCAGCTATACATATACATATATACACTCTTTTAGATTCTTTTCCCATATACACCATTACAGAGCATTGAGTAGAGTTCCCTGTGCTATACAGCAGGTCCTCATCAGTTATTCATCTTATATATAGTAGTGTATACTTGTCAGTCCCAATCTCCCAATTTATCCCTCCTCCCCCTGCTTATCCCCTGGTAACCATAGTTTGTTTTCTACATTGGTGACTCTACTTCTGTTTTGTAAATAAGTTCATTTGTATCCTTTTTTAAGATACCACATACAAGCAATATTATATGATATTTGTCTTTCTGTGTCTGACTTATTTCATTCAGTATGACGATCTCTAGGTCCATCCATGTTGCTGCAAATGGCATTATTTTGTTCCTTGTTATGGCTGACTAATATTCCATTTTATATATGTATCACATCTTCTTTATCCATTCCTCTGTTGATGGACATTTAAGTTGCTTCCATGTCCTGGTTATTTTAAATAGTGTTGCAATGAACATTGGGGTGCATGTATATTTTTGGATTATGGTTTCCTCCAGGTATATGCCCAGGGTTGGGATTGCTGGATCATATGGTAGTTCTATTTTTAGCTTTTTAAGGAACCTCCATACTGTTCTCCATAGTGGTTGTACCAATTTACATTCCCACCAACAGTGTAGGAGGGTTCCCTTTTTTCCACACCCTATCCAGCATTTGTTCTTTTTGGAATTTTATTTGTGGAAATTCTTGAGGCATAGGTTGAAATTATTGTCCCCAGGAGAGGGTTTTTGTTTGCGTCTGTTACTTATTTGACATGTAAGTAACCCAGGGCCACTGAAATAAGTTCTCTGCTTCAGGTGTTTGTTTGTTTGTTTATTTTTTAAGGTAGCGTGGCTACAAATTCATGTAAGTGCCAGCTTGTGGTTATGAATTTTTAGCAGAGATTTGCCCTCTTCATCCACCGTGTAGGTCAAAATTCACAAGGTTCCTTGCTATCCCATTCTTTCCAGCAGGTTTATTTCTTGCTCACCTTTGCCTTGATAATATTGCCTTTGGGGTCCCAAATTATGATAAAGGTGATGTTTTAAATCAATAACAAAATGATGGAAAATGTAATATGCAGTTGTGTGATGACTTGTAAAAATTGTTAGATCCCTGTATCATGCCTTAAACTAAAATGTATTCTAAAGAGATTAGAGATTTAAAAGTAAAAAATGAAGTCAGGGGAAGATTATAACTATACTCTTTATGTTCTCCTTCTCCTGAAACAACTCAACAATTTGGCAGAAGTTGTGGAAGAAATCTGATCACCACCAGAGCCTTTGGTATAAGCACCACCTGTGAGACTGAAGCTTTGGATTTTATGGAGACAAGCAGGTATTATCCAGGAATGTATCTATCACTCCATAACAAATCAATCACTCCAAAACGTAGTGGCTTAAAACAACAACAATACTTTATTTTGCACGTGAATCTGCAGTTAGGGCAGGGCTTAGAAGGGAAGCACATCTCTGCTGGGCATTTCATTGGCTGGGGTGGCTTCTTGGGATCTGAAGGATCCACTTTCAAGATGTGTCATTCAAATGACTGGTGAGTTGGTTCTAACTGTTGACTGGAAGCCAGCTGGGAATGTGTTCTTTGGGCCTCATTCCTGGCTATCTGGACCTCTCCCATGAGCCATGGCCTTCTTCACAGAATGGTGGTTGGGTTTCAAGATCAAGTGTCCCAAGAGAATCAGATAGACGTCGTACAGCTTTTTATGACCTCACCACAAAAGTCACATAACATTATTTTCACTGTAGTCGCAATCTTGCCCAGATTCAGGTGAAGGAAACAGATACCACCTCTCATTGGGAAGAGTGTCAAAGTTATAAGAACATGTGGGATGGGAGATATTCTTTTGCCCGTGTTTGTAACATGCATTCAATCACAAGGAAGTAAGTTTGCTGTAAACCTGATTCTTTAATGTGACCTGGTACATAGTCTACTGAACCCACAGATGACCCTGCCCACTTGGGAATGACCTGGGAACTGCTGCTACCTGATTGTTTTACAGTGCTTTGGGAGTTTTTCATTAGAAAGGAAGCCAACTGCATACCTAGCTACACACCTACCGGGAAGCTGCCACCTCTGCTGACTTATCACAGCTATCATAAGACTTCTTGGATTTAAATCCTGCCTCAACCCCTTACTGACTGTGTGAACTTTCTGTGTCTCAGTTTCTTCATCTGTAAACTGAGGATAATAATAATACGTATTTTAGAAGATTGTCATGAAGATTAAAGGAGCTAACTTATGTAAAGGCTCAGAAAGGTACCTGCCACATAGTTAACCTACAGAGGATTCTGGGACTCTGCTCTGTGCCCACCTGCCCATGTTTCCAGGGTGAAGTAAAAGTTGCTCCTGGCCAGAGGGGGACTTCCAAGTGTTGAGGTCTAAGTGTCATCAACCAAAGAGTCACATGGAAGAGATCTAGGGCCGAGCACCTTCACCTACTTTCTGAATAAATCTTGGCAACCCTGTCACTTGACCTGGATCCTTCTGCTTCTGGCCACTTGAGAAAGACACCTTTCACCCCAGGCCACTCGCTGTTCTCCACCTCAGAGACAGGGCACCTGCTGGGCTGCTCCTCTCCGGCCAGTATGAATGGCCTCCATGAACAGAGCAGCGTGCTCCCCAGTTGGAGCCCGGGTGGAAAGGCAGACAACCTCAATCAGATAGCCAAGTTTCTGCAGGGATCTCTGAGAGCCAGTGGCCCTGGTTAGTCAAACCATCACTGGGGACAGTGAGCTTGTAGGAAAACTACTGGTCGTAGGAGGAGGATCAACCGCTGAGATATAAGAGGAATGACTTCTGGGACTTCCCTGGTGGCACAGTGGTTAAGAATCCGCCTGCCAATGCAGGGGACATGGGTTTGAGCCCTGGCCCATGAAGATCCCGCATGCCGCAGAGCAACTAAGTGTGTGTGCCACAACTACTGAGCCTGCGCTCTAGAGCCCGCGAGCCACAACTACTGAGCCCACGTGCCACAACTACTGAAGCCCATGCGCCTAGAGCCTGTGCTCTGCAACGAGAAGCCACCGCAATGAGAAGCCCGCGCACCGCAACAAAGAGTAGCCCCCCGCTCGTCACGACTAGAGAAAGCCCGCGTGCAGCAACGAAGACCCAATGCAGCCATAAATAAATAATTAAATAAATTTCTTTTTTTTAAAAAAAAGAGGAAGTGACTTCTGATGAAAACAAGTGAAGCCATGAACTAGAAGGACTTCTGCTTTGCCTTTCCTTCTCCAATTCTCACTGAAATGGCAAAGAAATAGAAAAATAAATTCAAAGAAGGACAGCAAAACCAAAAAGTGTGCTTCCAGCAGATCAATATAGCAAGAAATTTTCAAAAAGAATAAAAGAAATGAGATTGATTGACAGAAAAATCTAGCAGAGCAGAAGAAACTAAAACACTTACAGGTAACAGCGTGCTCGAGCAGTTAACAAAAGAGAAAAACAGTTGAGCCAGACCCATAAAACTCTACCAACTCGCCAACTCCTGGAGTTGTTGCCACAGCAGCTGGCTCTGTGGTATGGACTCAGATAAGAGTCACGGGTACAGTTTTCTGAAGTAGTTATTTATCACTCCCTCCACCCCAGAGCTGGTTGTTAAACATTTACCAACATACCACTGCTCCAGAGTAAGCTAAGATTAGAAGGAAAGGACAATGCCTGGAGGGTCAGGGAACCCATGCTAAGAAGAGAAGTTTACCTGCATAGGAACCCTGTCCTTCCACAATCCCATGAGGCAGATTCCTATAATTAAAACATGCATTCACTGCCAGGTAAACAAGAGTTCTCACTTGAAGTGAGGAAATGCATTCCAACTATGAATAAAGTTTAGTCTAGACTTGCACCTACAAGTAGGAGTAGAAAACTAAGAACCAGTCAACCTCTTCGGGGGAATCAACAGCATGAAAGAGAGCACCAAATTCAACATACGGAACTAGCTCATGCTAAAAAATATAGAGTTAATGGAAACAGATTAAAAATAGTTAATATCCTCAGAGTTACCTGAAAGCATATTACCTTCAAAGAAGAGACAATTCCTATGAAACACAATCAGAAGTTACGGAAATTTAAAACTATAATTGCTAAACCCAAAAGTTGGTCTGAATATGCCATTGAGTTAGAAAACTGAGTTGAAAGATTCTTTGAAAATGGTATTCAAGAAAGAAAGAAAGAAAGAAAGAAAGAAAGAAAGAAAGAAAGAAAGAAAGAAAGAAAGAAAGAAAGAAAGAAAGAGAAAGAAAGAAAGGAAGGAAGGAAGGAAGGAAGGGAAAGAAAGAAAAGAAGGAAGGAAGGAAGGAAGGGGAGAAGGAAGGAAGGAGGGAGAGAAGGAAGGAAGGAGAAAGAAAAGTAGTATTAAGAATCATAGAGGATAAATATAACTAAAACTGTAGGTATAGGACTGTGAGAATAAAAGGGAGGAAATTATCAAAGAAATAAGGAAAGAACATTTCTCAGAACTAAAGAGGGACTTGGACTGAAAGGGCCTACTAAATGCCAGGCAGAGTTAATACAAAATTATCTTCTAAAGGTATCCAGGTATTAATATGACAAAAGTTGGGGTTTTGCTGCCTCTTCTTTTAGAAACCACCAATAAGTAACAGAGGGTGAGAAACAGTAATGCCAACTCCATATCTAATGAAATGGGAAGGCATCTGAAGCTAGAATAGGAAGAAGGATTGCCAAAAGTGGCAAGGATTGAACAGAGACACAGAGAAGAATGGAGCCCAGAGCTGCAAATCTGAGAAAAAGACAGCAGAACCCATGACTCTAAAGTAAAGTGCATAGGACTTCCCTGGTGGTGCAGTGATTAAGAATTCAGCTGCCAAAGCAGGGGACATGGGTTTGAGCCCTGTTCCAGGAAGATCCCACATGCCACGGAGCAACTAAGCCCGTGCACCACAACTGCTGAGCCCACGCACCTAGAGCCCGTGCTCCACAGCAAGAGAAGCCACCGCAATGAGAAGCCTGTGCACCACAATGAAGAGTAGCCCCCGCTTGCCACAACTAGAGAAAACCTGCGCACAGCAACGAAGACCCAACTCAGCCAAATATAAATAATAAATAAATAAATAAATTTATGAAAAAAATAATAAAGTGCATAGCTTAAGATAAAAATCAATAACCCCCCCCCCAAAAAAATCAATAATCCCTCTGCTGCAACAATGAAATGAAGTTCTGGTGGTGGGAACTTCTCTGGACTCAGTTTAGTACCGAGAAAAAATTGAGGAAGTGGATTTGAGCAAGAAATATCACAGACTAATCATGTTTTTCAGGAAGCAGTCTATTGTTGAGGGAGGAGAGTGAGGGAGAAAGATGCATTGTGACATCCCTTTGGTGCTGACCTCAAGTAGGCTGCAGAAAGGAAAAACCTAAAGGGACTGACTCACACACATAACCCTGTGTTATGAGGACAGTTTCTACTGATCTTGAATGCAATCCTGGACTCTCTCCCACAAAACTCCAGTAAATAAGTAGTCTGGGGGGAACTTAACTTATATAAAGTTGAATAAGCAAATATAAAAAAAAACAACTACTGTAGGAACTATAAAAAGAGATAAGAAAGAATGAGGGGGGAAAAACAAGGCAAGACAAATGGCAGATGAAGAATTCTCACCATGGAGCAGGAAAAAATTGAGACCAAACAAATTGCCATGAATTAAGTTTTAAAAAGTTATCTCTATAAAATTCATGAGTATAAAACAAGAACACAGGGCTTCCCTGGTGGCGCGGTGGTTGGGAGTCCGCCTGCCGATGCAGGGGACATGGGTTCGTGCCCCAGTCCGGGAGGATCCCACATGCCGCGGAGCGGCTGGGCCCGTGGACCATGGCTGCTGGGCCTGAGTGTCCGGAGCCTGTGCTCTGCGACGGGAGGGGCCGCAGCGGCGAGAGGCCCACATACCGCAAAAAAAAAAAAAAAAACAAAAAAACAAGGGCACAAAGCAGAAATATGTGAGTTCAGGGAAGATAAGATAAAAACATGAAGACACATTTTTCTTCACGTTGATGAAACATGAGACAGCAGGGCCCAGGGAGAAGTGAAAAGAAGGGACTTTCCTGGTGGTGCAATGGTTAAGAATCCGCCTTCCAATGCAGGGGACCTGGGTTGGATTCCTGGTCGGGGAACTAAGTTTCCATGTGCCACAGGGCAACTAAGCCCGTGCGCTCTACAGCCAGCGCACCACAGCTAGAGGGCCCACACGCTGCAACAAAAGATCCCGTGTGCCACAACTAAGACCTGATGCAGCCAACTAAATAAATATTAAAAAAAAAAGAAGTGAAAAGAAAATAAAAATTTCAGATGTTGCTACAAGGATATATTGTACATCACAGGGTATATAGTTCTCCCCTTTTTTCAAAGAGCTGGGCATATGGCTCAGCCATAAGTGTGGGGAAGAGCTGTCCTGTGATCTGGAATACCTGTAGTAGACTGTTACCCTAGGAAGAAATAAACTTCTATTTTGTTAGAACCATTTCATTTGGGATCTATCATAATAGTTTAGCCTATCCTAACAGGGTGACAGAAAAAAATGGATGTGTTGCATCTATAACAAGATACATTGTAATAAATTTATTTGACTTCAAAGAAAAATAAACTTTTGAAGAGACAGGTTGAAAAAAATGATGTAAAAAAGGGAAAAACAATTTAGGCTAGCTTCAGACTTCTCCACAGGATATTTACTGCTAGGAGACAGTAGAAAAATCCTAAAAAATCCTATAAAATCCTATAAAAGTGTGATTGACAGACACTAGTCAAATAGTCATTGAAGCAAAAAAGGCAACAGGAAAACATTTTATTTTTGTCTTGTTTCAAGTATACATATACTAGTATCTTTGGTGGTGACATTTGTGTTTTTTCCTCCCAAGCATCCAATACATTTCAGTATCTTTGTTTGCTGCTTTATCTCTCACCTCTGGTCCCATTTTTAAACATCTGGGTAAAATGATTCTGATTCTTTTCTTCCCTTTTAGTGTTTAAGTTTCTTTATCTATTTTTAAATAGTACCTTCACATGGAACAAAATTCAAAAAGTGCAGGAGTCAGTCTCTTTTTTATTCACGTTACCTAGTTCCCATCTTCAAAAGCAACCATGAATGATTCTTGGCCTTTTGGCTAAGGTCATGTGCAAAGGCAATCATGGTTACCAGTTTCTTACATAGCCTTCCCAAGATAGGGTAAGTACACACAAAAAACACACATACAATTACTTAGATTATATATATATTATATGTATAAAATGTTTGCATATATAAGTGAAATGCATGTGTATATATAAATATGTTTGTACATATACACAAACACACACATATATACTTTTCTTCTTTTTATGCAAACAGAAATATACCATGCACTCTGTCCTATACCTTGCTTTTTTCTGCTTACTAATATATCTTGAATGCTGTGCAGTGACGTGCCGGTAAATGTCTCACCACCAGCTGTTTTCCCTTCTGTAACTTCATCTCCACGTAGCAGCTAGGATGGTCCTTCTAAACATTTGGTTGTGGTCCCCCTCTGCTGGAAGTCCTCTGATGGCTTCTCGCCACCATTAGAGCAACACTGAAGTTCTTCTGTGCCTACAAGGCCCTAGCTCATCTGGCCCCTGACTCCCTCCTCATTTCTTTCAACTCTTACCCACTTGCTCTGCTCAAACCACACCAAACTCCTAGCTGTTCTTTGCACTTGCTTTTCCTTCTGCCTGATAGGTTCTTTCTCCAGATATCACAGGAGATTCTCCTTCATTCCATTCACCTCCTCACATCGGTCTTCTCTGAAAACGTTCTCCCTGAGATAGTACCTCTCATTACTCCCTAGTCCTCTTAATAATATTAATAACTTACATTGATTGTATTTACTATATCCCAGACATATCTCTGTTTTCCATATTTTTTGGTTTATGTTTTTGTTTTCCATATTTTAAATCATTTAATCCTTACAACAACCTTTTGAGGTAGGTGCTATTATTATTCCCTCTTTACAGGTATACATTGTACATTCCCTCTTTACAGATGGACAGGTGTAAATTGCGTCACACAAGTGATTATGTAACTTCCCTAAGGTCACAGAGCTCATAAGTATCAGAGCCAGGTTTAAAACCCAGTTTAGGGCTTCCCTGGTGCCGCAGTTGTTGAGAGTCCGCCTGCCGATGCAGGGGACACAGGTTCGTCCGCCGGTCCGGGAATGATCCCACGTGCCGCGGAGCGGCTGGGCCTGTGAGCCATGGCCGCTGAGCCTGCACATCCGGAGCCTGTGCTCTGCAACGGAAGAGGCCACAACAGTGAGAGGCCCGTGTACCGCAAAAAAAAAAACCAGTTTAATTCCAGTGTCATATTCTATATAGTCCTATAGTCTCTTATCTGCTGTTTTTAAATACAATATTACACTGCCTTTGCCCAGATTTATTTTTTAATACAGCACTTATCACAATACTGTATATCTAATTACACATATTAGACATTATACTATATATCTACTTCTTTATGATATTTTATTTTTGCCTATTAATCCTACTGAGCTGTAAGATTTCTGAGGGCAGACTTTACCTATTTTCTTCACTACCATATGTCACACATCCAAAACAGTGTCTACAAACAATACACAACACAATTATTCAATGACTGAATGGGTATATATACATATACATATATGTATATATACCTACAGATAAACTGAAAAGTAGGAGAGGATTTATTTATTTATTTATTTTGTGGTACGCGGGCCTCTTACTGTTGTGGCCTCTCCCATTGCGGAGCACAGGCTCCGGACGCGCAGGCTCAGTGGCCATGGGTCACGGGCCCCGCCGCTCCGCGGCATGTGGGATCTTCCCGGACCGGGGCACGAACCCGTGTCCCCTGCATTGGCAGGCGGACTCTCAACCACTGCGCCACGACGGAAGCCCGAGGATGTATTTTTAAGAGTGAAGAAGGAAGGATGAGTACCCCCCAAAC